>NC_073304.1:233109215-233196715 GCF_027595985.1 Sorex araneus | reverse complement strand
GGGGTGTCCCCGGGCTACCCCGCACAGCACACCCCACACTGGCGCCTCTGGCCTCCTGTCCCCGGGGGGCCGATGCCTACCCCCTCGGGGTGTGTGGGCTCACTCTGAGCACAGGAGCAGGGGGGGACCCCCACCTGGCCCACCCGCGAGGGTCACCCCCACGAGGCCGCCTCTCTGTGCGCCCGTGTCTGCGTGGGAACCCCCGTCTTTGCCTTCTTTCCTGACGAAGGACTCCGGCCCTGGGTGGGGGCTCGGCCTCCTCCCGACCCCTGGGAATTCCTTGTAACGAGACTGCCCGAGAATGGGGCCAGCTGGACCCCGTCGAAGCGACTCACGGGTCAGCCGCACTTGCTTCTCCAGGGCCCCCCATGCCAAGACGCCGTGGGGACGTGAGGGGAGGGGTGCAGATTTCTTTGAGACCGTTCGTTTGTTTTTGGTGCCACACACCCAGCGATGCTCAGCGCTTCCTCCTGGCTCTGCGCTCAGGACTCACCCCTGCTTGGAGACGCCCTCTGGGAAGCCGAGGGTGGAACCCGGGTCGGCCGCGTGCCAGGCAGACGCCCTCCCCGCTGGGCCATCGCTCCAGCCCTTTTCAAGGGGGAACGTTTCAAGCCACTGCAGGCACCCGAGCCTCGTTCCCACCTGCCCCCCTCGAACCCTGTCCCTTGGGGCCAGCCCCCAGGGAGAGGGGCCCTGGCTGCCCTAACGGGCGGGAGAGGAGAAAGAAGGCGGGAACTTGGGAGAAGGCGGGGATGCGGGAGAAGGCTGATCCTGGCAGTAATGAAAATCCATTTAATTCACGGGCAGCCGTTCACGTAAGCTGCCCGGGCTCGGCGTGTGAAATATTCATTAATCGTCGGCTGAGGAGTCAGGGAGAGAGTCTCCTTATGCAAAATTCAGCATTTGCCGCGGCCTAGCGGGCCCGATCATATTTATAAGGGATCCGACACATTCATTTCAGCTCCCAAGTCTATTAAATCAGGAAATGTGTTTTTAATGTGCTTTTGGGAAACGGAGCAGGCAAGGGACTTGGGCAGTGCCAGCCTCTGAGTCGATTCCTGCCAAGCCTTGAGAATCGAGAGATTTTGGGGGCGCACGTGCCCTTTGCGTGTTTTATTCTTACTCCTCCCCCCCCCCCCCCGCACCCCGATGTTAGTTTTCGTAGCATCTCCTTGAGCTGGAGGAGCGCGGAGAGCCCTTCACACGGAAGATGACAGCTGTTTAAGCTCTCCTGGCGTCAGGACGATGGGGTCACTCCCGTCTGGATTGCGGCTTTGTTCGATCCCTTTGGCGCCTCCTGGAGAGCACTTAGGAAGGAGTGGGTGCTGATTTAAAGCCTGTGAGAAGGAGAGGAGAGTGATGCCAACTCCTTAGACGAGACAGCTGGGAGTGAATCGAGCAAGGACTAAGCCGTGGGGGGCAGCCCTGGGCGGGGGGGCGGGGCGGGGGGGTGGGGGGCCAGACTCAGGGAGGGGGGGTCTGCACCCGTTTCTCTGGTGCCTCGCGTCCTGGGCGTCCACCCCACTCCCCTCTCTCCAGCGCCAGAGACAGAGAGTCGCTCCCAGCATCTCGAGGGGACAGGAGCCGAGTCCAGGGGACCCACTCTTGAGGACAGTCCCCTTTGGGAGCTGGAGGTACTCGGACCCTGAGGCTCTCGGGGACCCCTCGCTTCCGGGGTGAGCCCAAGTGAGGGATGTGTGAGGGGTCACCTGTCACCTGAAGGGCTGAGCGATGGGACAGCGGGGAGGGCGCTTGGCTTCCTGTGGCCCATCCTGGTTTGACCCCCGGCATCCCTTACGGACCCCCAGCCCACCAGGAGTGATCCCAGGATGCAGAGCCAGGACCCAGCCCTGAGCACGGCTGGGTGTCGCCCCCCCAACACCAGAATAAATAAGCGATCCTGTATTTTAAATGACATTTCTAACTGCTTGTTGGTAACAGTTAGAGATGCGGTAGGTTTTACCTCACGCCTGGCTGGGCTTACGTATTAGCTCTAAGAGGGTTTTTGGTTTTCTTTTGTGTGTGTGTAGATACTTTGGGATTCTCTGTCATACCCGTGAAGAGTGACAGTTTTACCCCGTCTAATCTGTATGCCTTTTCATTTTGCTTCTCTTGCCCAGCTGACTGGCTCAGACTCCTGGTACCGTGCAGAGCAGGGCCGGTGGGGGGCCCGTTGTTGCCTCGGTCCCGACCTTCAGGAGGAAGCGTTTAGACGTTTGCTGTCAAGATGGGGCTGGAGCGGCAGTGAAGTGGGGAGGGCCTCCGCCTTGCACGGGGCCGACCCGGGTTCATCCCCATCGCCCCGTCTGGTCCCTCGAGCCCACCAGGAGTACTCCCTGCGCCAGTCAAGCAAGCCCTGAGCACTGCCAGATGTGGCCCAACAAACAAAACAGATGAAAAAAAAGATGATGCAGGCAGGGGTGGTAGGAGAGGCGGAGTCAGTTGTCATTGTCTCCTCCTCCTCCTCCTCCTCTTCTTCCTCCGCCTCTTCTTCCTCCTCTTCCTCCTCCTCTTCCTCCCTCTTCTTCCTCTTCTTCCTCCTCTGCTTCTTCCTCCTCCTCTTCTTCCTCTTCTTCTTCCTCCTCCTCCTCTTCTTCCTCTTCTTCTTCCTCCTCCTCCTCTTCCTCCCTCTTCTTCCTCTTCTTCTTCCTCCGCCTCTCCCTCCTCCTCTTCTTCCTCTTCTTCTTCCTCTTCCTCCTCCTCTTCCTCCCTCTTCTTCCTCTTCTTCTTCCTCTGCCTCTTCCTCGTCCTCTTCTTCCTCTTCTTCTTCTTCCTTCTCCTTCTCCTCCTCCTCTCCCTCCTCTTCCTTCTCCTCTTCCTCCTCTTCCTCTTCCTCTTCTTCTTCCTCCCTCTTCCTCTTCTTCCTCCTCCTCTTCTTCTTCCTCCTCCTCTTCCTCTTCCTCTTCTTCCTCCTCCTCTTCCTCCTCTTCCTCTTCTTCTTCTTCTTCCTCCTCCTCCTCTTCCTCTTCTTCTTCCTCCTCCTCATCTTCCTCCCTCTTCTTCCTCTTCTTCCTCCTCCTCTTCCTCCTCTTCTTCTTCCTCCTCCTCCTCTTCCTTCTCCTCTTCCTCTTCCTCCTCTTCTTCCTCTTTTTCTTCCTCCTCTTCCTCCTCCTCCTTCTTCTTCTCCTCTTCCTCCTCCTCCCTCCTCCCTCCTCCCTCCTCCCTCCTCCCTCTTTCCTTCTTCCTTCTTTCTTCTTCCTTTACTTGAAGACCAGGGTTTCCAAAGTTGTTCGTAATAGTTATTTCAGGCATTCAGTGCCCCAGCCCCAGTCCGACCCACAGAGTGACCTTCCCTCCAGCCACTGTCCCCAGCTCCCCACCCCCCCCAGGCCTGCCCCCTTAACAGGCACAAAATGCCTTATTTTATATTGCTTGTTACAACAAAATGGCTCATTGGCATTATTGAAAAATAGCAGGGCCCGAGCGTTAGTACAGCGGGGAGGGCGTTTGCCTAGCTCAACCTAGGCTGGCCCAGGTTCGATCCCCAGCACCCCCTAGGGTCCTCCGAGCACCCCTAGGAGTAATTCCTGAGTACAGAGCCAGGAGGAACCCCTGAGCGTCGCCGGGTGTGACCCAACAAGTCAAAGAAAAGGAAAACTAGTTCCATAGAAGAGAATCTGTGAGACTCGCTCTGTCCCACAGTGGGGTCCCGAGCGTGTGGCGGAGGGTTCACTGCGCCCAGGCCGCCCTCTGAGCCGCGTGTGTTCCGTCTCGCAGTGGGGTCCCGAGCGCGTGGCGGAGGGTTCACTGCGCCCAGGCCGCCCTCTGAGCCGCGTGTGTTCCGTCTCGCAGTGGGGTCCTGAGCGTGTGGCGGAGGGTTCACTGCGCCCAGGCCGCCCTCTGACCCGCGTGTGTTCCGTCTCGCAGTGGGGTCCCGAGCGCGTGGCGGAGGGTTCACTGCGCCCAGGCCGCCCTCTGAGCCGCGTGTGTTCCGTCTCGGAGTGGGGTCTCGAGCGTGTGGCTGAGGGTTCACTGCGCCCAGGCCGCCCTCTGACCCGCGTGTGTTCCGTCTCACAGTGGGGTCCCGAGCGCGTGGCGGAGGGTTCACTGCGCCCAGGCCGCCCTCTGACCCGCGTGTGTTCCGTCTCGCAGTGGGGTCCCGAGCACGTGGCGGAGGGTTCACTGCGCCCAGGCCGCCCTCTGAGCCGCGTGTGTTCGTCTCAGAGTGGGGTCCCGAGCGTGTGGCGGAGGGTTCACTGCGCCCAGGCCGCCCTCTGAGCCGCGTGTGTTCCGTCTTGGAGTGGGGTCCCGAGCACGTGGCGGAGGGTTCACTGCGCCCAGGCCGCCCTCTGACCCGCGTGTGTTCCGTCTCGCAGTGGGGTCCCGAGCACGTGGCGGAGGGTTCACTGCGCCCAGGCCGCCCTCTGACCCGCGTGTGTTTCTCTCCTTGATCTTGGAGCTCCCGCAGGGGCTTCTCCGTTGCTTCCCCGTGGAACTCGCTGTGCTCCTGCGGGCTGTCCGTGCCCTGGACCCGGGGGTGTCGTGCGCCCGTGTGTGTGGCTGCGTGCTCCGTGAGCTCCGGGTTATGTGGAACGGGGGCAGCCCACCCCCGTCCTGAGGGGCCCGGCTCAGCTCTCCTGCGGCAGGGCGAGAGGCTGTGTGCCTGGGCCGCGGCTTACGGGGTGGGGGCCGTGGCATGGGGGCTGCTGGGGGCCAGGGGCCTCCCAGTCCCCCTCTGAGAAGGCCCCCGACTCTCCAGCCCGAAACCCAGTGCCCCGGGAGTTTCGTGGGCTCGGCGTCTCTGAGCTGAGGCACGAAGCCCTGGGTCTGGCCATCTGCACGCGGGGACTTGGCCGCCCCCTCCCAAGGGCGAGGGACCGGGCGGTGTCCCCAGGACCAAAGTGTGCCCTCCGTGGGGATGAGGGCCAGTGTTCCCTCTGGTCAGCGGCACGCCTGGCCAGGGAGCCCGGGCCGGCCCTGGGACCCGTGCTGTCTGGGCAGGCGGCTCAGAGGGGGGGACTCTGGCCGCTCACCAGCGCGGGTCTCGGCCCTCGGGCATGCTGACCTCCGTGTGGCGTCTACACACACCAGCTCGGGGGCCGCTGGAGGGTGTGCCCGGGGACCGAGGATTGTCCCGTGCTGTCGCGGGAGAGTCCCCCGGGAGAGACAGAGCCCCAGAGATGCTCCGCGCTGACTCAGGACAGTGACGTCACAGAGAGTGAGGGTGAGGCGAGGACGGGTGTGTGTGTGTGTGTGTGTGTGTATGTTTGTGTCATCTCTGTGTACACATCTCCGTGTGCGCACGTGTGTGTGCGCACACGTGAGTGTGTGTTTATGTGTGTGCACGTGTTTGCCTGTGTTTTCTGTGTATCTGTGCACATCTGTGTCTGGTCCTGACCTTTTACCTCCCTCCGGAGCTGCACATATCCCCACCCCTGCCACTCCAGGGGTCCCTGTTTCTGATGGTTTAGGACTCCGAGGATGGGGGGCCTGTTTGGAGAATACGCACGTACCCCCGAGAGTCCTGGGGACTGGGCCCTCCCCGACACCTCCCGCTGGGAGGAGCTTTTCCTGCCCCCCTCTCCTGTGTCCATTTTGTAGCAAAGGGAACTTGCCCTGGTCAGCACCATCCTGCCTGTGAAACCTGCCGTGAAACCCTGACATGGTGCCCGGGAGCCCTCAGCCCGGAGGAGAAGCCTGATCCCTGACGGGTCAGATGCTGCCCCAGAGCCTGGCAGCGGCAGCAGCAATGCAGACTGGTGTTTGCTGGTCTGGGTGGGGACGGGGCTGCCAGAAGGGAGAGCCATGGCCAGCTCCCAAGGGGCACAGTCTGGTGGAGGAGTCCCGAGGGGCCCAGTCTGATGGAGGAGTCCCTGAGAGACATAGTCTGATAGAGGAGTCCCAAGGAGCCCAGTCTGATGGAGGAGTCCCTGAGGGGCCCAGTCTGATGGAGGAGTCCCGAGGGGCCCAGTCTGATGGAGGAGTCCCTGAGAGACATAGTCTGATGGAGGAGTCCCTGAGGGGCCCAGTCTGATGGAGGAGTCCCTGAGGGGCACAGTCTGATGGAGGAGTCCCAAGGGTCATAGTCTGATGGAGAGTCCCTGAGAGACATAGTCTGATGGAGGAGTCCCTGAGGGGCCCAGTCTGATGGAGGAGTCCCTGAGGGGCCCAGTCTGATGGAGGAGTCCTGAGGGGCCCAGTCTGATGGAGGAGTCCCTGAGAGACATAGTCTGATGGAGGAGTCCCTGAGGGGCATAGTCTGATGGAGGAGTCCTGGGGGGCACTGTCTGATGGAGGAGTCCCTGAGAGTCATAGTCTGATGGAGGAGTCCCTGAGGGGCCCAGTCTTATGGAGGAGTCCCCGAGGGGCCCAGTCTGATGGAGGAGTCCCTGAGGGGTCCAGTCTTATGGAGGAGTCCCCAGGGGCACAGTCTGATGGAGGAGTCCCTGAGGGGCCCAGTCTAATGCAGGAGTCCCTGAGGGGCCCAGTCTGATGGAGGAGTCCCCAGGGGCACAGTCTGATGGAGGAGTCCCTGAGGGGCCCAGTCTGATGGAGGAGTCCCTGAGGGGCCCAGTCTGATGGAGGAGTCCCCAGGGGCACAGTCTGAGGGAGGAGTCCTGAGGGGCACAGTCTGATGGAGGAGTCCCGAGGTGGGTCTCTGTGCACATTCATGGTTCCTGGGTTCGTCAGTGTTTTCCAGAATGAAAATGTGGGGCTGGAGCAATAGTATGGTGGGGAGGGAGCTTGCCTTGCATGTGGCTGACCTGGGCTCAATCCCCAGCACCCTGTCTGGTCCTCCAAGCACTGCGGGGAGTGATCCTTGAGCACCAAATCGGGAGTAACCTCTGAGCACTGTTGGGTGTGGTCCCAAACCAAAGCAAAAGAATGAAAAATGTTGAGTCGTGGGGCCGGAGCGATAGCACAGCAGGTAGGGCGTTTGCCTTGCGTGCGCGGCTGACCCGGGTTCAATCCCCCGGCATCCCATAGGGTCCCCAAGCACTGCCAGGAGCAATTCCTGAGTGGAGAGCCAGGAGTCACCCCTGAGCATCGCCGGGCGTGAGCCAAAACGCAAATAAAAAGAAGGAAGTGTTGAGTCGCCAAGATGGCCAGATTCAGAAAAATAGCCGAGTTTATCGGGGAGCAGGAGAGAAGGAAATTCCCCGTGCAGGGAGGCCCTTGGTAGAGGCCAGGTGGGACTGGTTTCGTTTGAGTGCTGTCGAACTGGGTCTCAGTGTTCCTCACCCGAGTATCCACGAGCCCACTCGTTCCCTGGAGATGCCATTTCCCAGGGCCCTTTGCTGTTGCTGAGGGCAGGTAACAGCCTTCACGCCCCCCGGGGCCGAGGGGCCCGTTGTTTAGGGCCTCCCGGTCTTCACGTATTTCCCGATCTCTTGTTCTCTCGGGCCGAGGGCTGGGGCGGAACCTTGGGAAATGGCCCATTGCCTGTCTCAGGGGAGCGCCCCGGGGTTGGCCGGGATGTTTTCAGACGTAGGGTGGGGGCCACGGAAGCAAAGCTGCCCGCAGCAGCAGGCTGGCCTGGGGAAACTGAGGCGTCCTCGTCCAAACCCTGCATGCGTGCTGGCGTGCGGAGCCCGGGAGGGGCCTGGGGGGGGGGGGGCCCTCGAGAGCCAGGCTCTGCCTCCAGGCGCTCCTTCCTCCCGGTGCAGCTCCACCCCTGGTGCTCCTGAGCTCGGGCCGCGCTGGGAAATTGCTTTCCGGCCCGAGCCGAGGCTGCGGGCAGAAGGATGACCCAGACGCCCCGGCGGGGGCCTCCGGGCGGGCAGAGCGCCCGACGTGCGCGTCCCTGAAGTGGTCCTTGAGACCAGTGTCTAGACCTGCCCTTGGCGACGCAGCCCTCGCTCTCGGGCCCGGCTGTGACTCAGCCCCTCTCGGGAGCTCGCTCTGCGCCCGGGCCTCCTTGCTCCCGTGGGGTGAGCACTGGAACGCCGAGCCACGTCAGCCGGGGTCCCGTGGGCGGCTGCCCAGCAGGCGGGGGCCGGGCCCCTTCCCGCTCCCTCTTCCTTCTCCTTTTCTCTCTTTCTCTTTCCCTCTGGTTCTTGGCCTGCAGTGCTCGGGGCTCCTCCCGGCTCAGCGCCTGGGGGTCTTGTTGGGGTCGCCCCTGCGCGTGAAGGCGCTACCCCTCCCCCCCCGCGAACCCCCCCACCCGCTTCTTGATCTGTAGGATCATGGAAATGGGTTTCCGGGGCCCCTTTGGCTGTTGCTCACTTGGCTGCTTCCTGTTCTGTACCCCTCTCCCCTGTAAAGAACGGGACAGAAACTTCCAGAACCTTCTCTCCCCTGCAGTTCCTGGCGTGTGCTCGGGCCTTGCCTGCACCCTGGGGGGTGGGTGGGGTTGACCGTGGGTGACCTGGCTGCCAGGGGTCACTTCGGGCTCTGCGGGGTGCCAGTGGCTGGACTCTGTGTGTGTGTGTGTGTGTGTGTGTGTGTGTGTATGTGTGTGTGTGTGTGTGTGTGTGTGTGTGTCGCCCGCAGTGTGTGTCAGTCGACTCTCCCGCAGCCTCGGATCTTGGAAACTCGCAGACGACGTAAGTCACTATGGTCCCAGGCCAGAGCGACGGCACAGCGGGTGGGGCGCTTGCTTGCACACGGCCAACCCAGGTACCACGCCGTGTCCCTGGAACCCTGCCGGGAGTGATGCCTGAGCACTGAGCCAGGAGCAGCCCTGAGCACTGCCAGGTGTGCGCCCCCTCCCCCAGAAAGTGTGCCCTCAAATGGACATCTCTCGCCCTTGCTGGGCCTGCCGTGCCTTGACACCCGCCTTGTTGTCCAGCCATCGTGGGGTTTCTCTGTCCGTCAGTTTTGACCTGGTGTGCGTGTGTGCGTGTGTGTGTGTGTGTGTGTGTTTGTGTGTGTGTGTGTCTGTGTGTGTGCGTGTGCATGCGTGTTGCGGCGTGGGGCTGGGGGAGTCAGGGCTGACTCCTGGCTCAGTGCTCAGAGGTCCCTTCTTGTGGTTCTTGGGGGGCCCCGCGTGGTGCCGGGGGTGGGTCAGGGCCAGCGAGGGCAGGAGGACGCCCCCCCCTGTTTCATCTCTGGCCCTGTTCTGATTGTCAGTAGCTCACACACCTTCCCTCTGGGGCTCCAGGACCTAGGGGCTCCCTTGGGACTGGCTGGTGACCACCCCCCCCCAGGTGAGGACTGACGTGCAGTTGTGCCCAGCAGACGCCGTCACCCCGCGCCTGGCCTGGACTAGGAACGGCCCCACTTCCTGTCCACCTCCTGCGAGGACGCCCAGGGGCCGTGGCCACCCCCCGCTCGGTCTGCCCTGCGGCGCCCTCCCAGCCCGCCCTGTGTGAGGCTCTGCAGGCGCGGGGTGCTTCGGGGCCCATGCGCGGTGGCCGCGGGGGCGAGGGGCGGCCCTGTCTGGGGCTGCGGGAGTCCGCTGGGGCCTGCTGGGCCTGGGCACGTCTGGTCAGCACTGGGAGCCCTCCGGGGGGAGGGGCACCCAGGTCTGGGGCCCCTGGGGAGGGGGGAAGGCTGGACCCAGGGCTGATTCCTGCCAGGAAGCGAGAAGGGGTGGGGCGGGGGGCAGGCGAGCAGCAGGCGCAGCCCCCCCCATGGCCGTGGGGTGGCAGCCGGGCGAGCTGGAGCAGCAGGTTGGGGAGCAAAGAAAGGGCCCCAGGCCAAGCGAAGGGCCCTGTGGGGAGCGCCTGGAAGTGAGCCGAGACCCCAGAAGTCCCGGTGGGAGCCTGCGAGGCGGCGGGGGGGCGGGGGGGCCTGTGAGGGTGGGAACGTGTGTTGGAAGTCGCCAAAAGGGCTTTAAATCTTCCCCTCCTGCTGTAAGGTCTGTGCGCGTGCACGTGTGCCCGTGTATGTGTGTGTGCATGCATGTGTGCCTGAGTATACATGCACGTGTGCACACACACGTGTCTGCATGTATATATTCACATGTGCTGGCACGTGTGCTTGTGTGTGAACATTTATCAGCGTGATCAGTGTATGCGTGCCCATGTGCCCGTGTGTGTGTATGCACATGTGCCCGCATGTGTGTACGTGTGCATGCCCATGTACCCGCATGTGTACGTGTGTGCATGTACCTGTGCCCACGTGTGTACATGTGTGTACATGTGCCTTGCCCACTTGTGTGCATGTGTGCATACGCACATGCTGACGTGTGCATGTGTGCACGTGCACATGTGCCTATGTGTGCATGTGTGTGCATACTGATGTGTCCTCGTGTGTGTTTAAGTGTGCGTGCACTTACCCGTGCCCGCATGTTGCCCTGCATATTTCACTGCTGTGAGTGCACGGAGCCCCGCTGTCCCTCCCGGAGACAAGCCTGCCGTCCCCTGCCGGCTGGGAGCGGGTGGGGTTCAGCTGCAGCTCCTGCCGGCCAGCCAGTGGCCCTGGGAAGGACAGCCATGTGGGGACGGCGTCTCTGTGGGCAGCTGTAGACAGTGACATATGGGCATGTGGGAGGAGGTGCTTGGATCTGCACCGGCAGAAAGTGGAGGTTTCTTAAAAAGAAATGTCTGTGTAGAGTGAAAAAAAAAAAAGGATGAAGAAGAAGAATGCAGACGCGCTTGGTTAATGCAGTCGCCAAGGTGTGGACGTGGGCACCGCGGGGACCATCTGGCCTGTCTGTGGCGCCAGTCCAGGGGCTGGGGGTGGGGAGCGTAAGTGCTGGGGGCAGTGCTTTGAGGGGGGGTCGCAGGAGTGCTGGGGGCAGAGCGGGGGAGCCGGGGTGGGGTGGGGAGCGGGTGTGAGATATCTGGGCAGTGGCACAGGTCCCGGCTGCTGAGATGCCGCTGTCCAGGGAGGAAGGACACTGCGGCCGTCGGAGCCACGGCGGGGGAGGAGGGTTGGCATTCAGGGGGCGGGGCGGGGGCAGAAGCCTGTCTCCCTGGGCTGCAGGGAAGGGCAGGCAGGCAGGCAGGTCCCCGTCCCCCAGTGGCGCATCCTCCCCGGTGCCTTAGGGCCGGACAAGCGTTGGCTCCGTGGGTGTTCGCTGACCTCAGCCCGGCGTCTCTGGCCGGAGCCAGTCCTGGGCGTGGCCTCTGGGAGCCCCCACGCCCCCGTGGCAAGGCTCCCGGGATGCAGAAAGCCAGATCGGGGTGGGGGTGGGGGAGGGGAGGGCTGGCGCCGTGCGGTGACGGGGTGTGGTGGGGCCGTCTGGTGTGGCCCGAGACCCCCCTTTCCCGGTTAGAAGTGGGCTGGGGGGACAGGATGCTTGGGAGGCGCATGTGGCCGGGGGGACAGAGCGGGTGGGCAGCTCTCCCCGCCCAGCCCGGCCCCCTCCCCACGGAGTGGGTTCAGGGGGACGGGCACCCGCGGAAGCCCAAGAAAGGACCCAGAACCACCAGCCCACAGAGCGGCTCAGCACCCGGACCTTGGTCTGTTTCTGTGGAGGAGCTTCCAGAACCTTCCGCAGGCAGCGGCTCTGGCCCCTTGCTCCCCACAGGGGTGGGGTCGAGGGGTCAGCCTCCTCCCACTCGCCGGCGTTTTCCGTGCCTCCCCCTACCGTGTCCGGGCGCCCGCCTCACTGGGCGCATCCAGTTGGCCTCTGGGGACCCGTCAGCTGCCCTCGCCCCTGCCATAGCCCGGGTTTGACCTCCGCGCGCCTCCTTCCAGGGTTCAGCCCCCCACCTGCCTTCCCCGCCCGTCTCTGGACTCTGCAGGCCCTTGATGCTCCCTGATACACCCCCCGCCCCTCCATCCATCCCGTCCACCCATCCCTCCACTGCTCAAGAGTTCACATCTGTAGGTCTATTATTTTTATTTTTATTTTTTGCTTTTTTACACCCGGCAATGCTCAGGGGTCACTCCTGGCTCTGCACTCAGGAATTACTCCTGGCGGTGCTCGGGGGACCCTATGGGATGCTGGGAATCGAACCCGGGCCAGCCGTGTACAAGGCAAGCACCCTCCCCTCTGTACTCTCGCTTTGGCCTGTCTAGCTCTAAACCTTTTTGTTTTTCTTTTTGGGTCACGCCCAGGGATGCACAGGGGTTCCTCCTGGCTCTGCTCTCAGGAATGACCCCTGGCGGTGCTCAGAGGACCCTATGGGATGCTGGGAATCGAACCCGGGTTGGCCTCCCCGCTGTGCTCCAGCCCCTGTCGGTCTGTTTTGGCTGTACTGCCAGAGCGTCCGTGGGGGGAACCTGTGGATCAGACCCCCGGCTCCTGCGCTGCCCGGGACTGCCGGTTTCCAGGCACCAAGCACGCGCGTGTGCCCGGGAATGGGCCCGCCGTGCAGCGATTACCGGGGAAAAATTAATCGGGCCTGGGAGTTACGCGCACTTTATTAAGCGCTCGCTCTTGCGAAATTGGCAGCTCGCGTATGATCCGTGTTGGCAGCTTCCGTGTAACTCCAGTCCCGGGCTGGAGAGGGCAGCCCCGGCCAGCCGCCCTGCACCGGGAGAGCCCCCCTGGCGCTTCCTCCCTGGGTGTGACTGCGGGCCCGGGACCGGGAGCATTCCCTCGGGAGCACCAGGTCTCCGGGGATGGGGCGCGTTCAGGGCCCCTCCCCCGCGCCCACGTGCTGCGCGGTGGCACCGGACTCAGCTCCTTGGGGGACGCCAGGGTCTCTCCGCCAGACCCACTTCGGGCAAGGCAGCGGTGACCGAGGCGAGGAGCACTGGGGGAGAGATGCTTGGGAGGGGCCGCACCTAGAAATGGTACCTTCCTCTCGCCCTCACCCCATTGGCCAGGGCCGAGTCACGTGACCCTGCCAGGGCTGCTGGGAAATGCCATCCCTTTTCTAAAGGCTGCCCAGGAGGAAGCGGGGGGAAAGGCAGGGTCCCCACCCCAGTCCACCTCACTGCTCTTTTTGGCGTGGACCCTTTGGGCACTCTTATTCCTCCCTGCCCCCACCCCCCGAGTCTCAGCTCAGACCCACCCCCGGGCCTTTCTCCCTCCCTATTCGGGATGAGATTTGCAACCCCGCCTCTTCTCTCCCTGGCGTCCTACCTGCTTCCCCAGGCTCCTGTCTCCCCCCCACCCCAGGTGCCTGCCTTGCCCACCCAATCTAGCCCAGGGACTGGGGTGGTGTCTGCACCCCAACTGGGCGGATTCCAGACTCCTCGGAATCCCCGTCTCTCTCCACCCTCATCCTGCTAAGTCTCAGCTAATCACGCCCTTGTTTCATTGGTTAATACCAGGTGTTCCCCCTTCTTGGCCTCTCCCCCCTGTGACCTCACGCAGGGGTTAGCAGTGTGGTTAGGTTTGCAGTGGTTAGTCCTGTGACTGGGCTTTATTTTTTTTTGCTTTTTGGGTCACACCCGGTGATGCACAGGGGTTACTCCTGGCTCTGCACTCAGGAATTACTCCTGGCGGTGCTCGGGGGACCCTATGGGATGCTGGGAATCGAACCCGGGTTGGCCGCGTGCAAGGCAAACTCCCTCCCCGCTGGGCTGTCGCTCCAGCCCGAGCTGTGGCCGTCTCCGCAGCGGGTGAGCGTACGCTTGCCCTTCCCCTCTGCCTTCTCAGGATAACGCCTCCCTCCCGGTCTGAACCCTTCTCCCTCCCTGCTCTCGGCTCTCAGCGTGCCTCTCTGGCAATATCTTACATCTCCTCAGGGTTTCTCCGTCTTTTCCTCCCCAGCAAATTAGATTTCGTCCCCCTTGAATTTCATCAGCAGCTTTCTGTTCTTGGTTTTTGTTTTTTTTTCCCCTCCCTTCTTCTTTCTCTTCAGATTCTTTCCCGGGGCTCTCACCAGCCCCGCTGTTCCGCTGAGCACTGACGGGGCGAGGCTCCCAAATCGCTTCTCCAGCCAAGTTTGCTTTCCTGGCCGTCAGGATCCAATATTCCTGCTCTCCCTGGCAAGCCGTGCTGGGTCGCCTCCCAGCCGCCCGCCTCAGCGGATGTCGAACCGGGGAGCTGCGCGCCCTTCCCCTTCCCTTGGCTGCCGCCCTCTCCCGTCTCCCTGCCTGCAGGACGCACATGATGGTCGCAGGTAGGAGGGAGAGGACAGCGTCTTGGGTTGTTTGGTTGATAATGCCAATTATCAGCCGTTACTGGAAACCGGAAGTTTCTCTTGAGAATGCAGCCGAGATGTGAAGGTGGCATCCGTGTAGACAGCCAGAATGGAGTTGTCCAGAGAGACCTTTGACTCTTCCAGGATCCCCTGCCCCTCCCTAAGTCGACAGGTTCAAGTTGGCCTCCTCCATCATTTTTATTCAGGGCCCGGAGGTGTGCCCAGCGGGCAGGCTCGGTGTCAAAGTAAGCAATAGAAGAATATGTTGAAGGGTTGGAGCGATAGCACAGCGGGGAGGGCGTCTGCCTTGCACGCGGCCGACCTTGGTTCGATCCCCAGCATCCCATAGGGTCCCCCAAGCACCGCCAGGAGTGATTCCTGAGTGCAGAGCCAGGAGTGACCCCTGGGTGTGACCCAAGGAGCAAAAAAAAAGTATAAAAGAGTTTACTGAAGATGGGGGACTGGAGAGATAGCATAGCGGGGAGGGCATTTGCCTTGTACTCGGGCAACCCGGGTTCGACTCCTCCGTTCCTCTCGGAGAGCCCGGCAAGCTACCGAGAGTATCCCACCCACACGGCAGAGCCTGGAAAGCTCCCTGTGGCGTATTCGATATGCCAAAAACAGTAACAAGAAGTCTCACAATGGAGACGTTACTAGTGCCCGCCCAAGCAAATCGATGAATAACTGACGACAGTGCTCCAGTGCTCCAGTGCTGAAGATGGGCACCTGGTTGGTAGTATAGCAGGTAAGGCGCTGGCCTCGCACATGGCCGACCCAGGTTCCATCCCCTGAGAGTCGCCAGGAGTGATCCTGAGGCAGAGCCAGGGATAAGCCTGAAGCAGCATCACCTGCTGAGGCCTTACAAGGGAAAAAAAATTATTTTATCAAGGGCCAGGGATGTGACTGAGTGGTCGGACCCTTGCCTTCATGTGTGAGGCCCTGGGTTTGAGCCCTAGAAGCGCACGCGCGCGCGCACACACACACACACACACACACACACACACACACACACACATACACAGAATAGGAAGGACAATAGTTGCTGGGTTTTTTTGTTTGTTTTGGTTTTGGGTCACACCTGGCGATGCATAGGGGTTACTCCTGGCTCATGCACTCAGGAATTACTCCTGGCCGTGCTCAGGAGTAATTTGGATCCATATGGGATGCGGGGAATCGAACCTGGGTCGGCCGCGTACAAGACAAACGCCCTCCCCGCTGTGCTATCGCTCCAGCCCCAAAAGTTGCTGTTCTTTATGGGGATTTATCGGACGCTTAGGCCTCCCGTCACCCTGGGCTCTTCCCTCCCCATCACGGCTCCCGCACCAGCCGTGACTGACACTTGCCTTGAATAGGGCCGGTCGGGAGTTGGTGAGAGCCCACAGCTCTTTCCCCCCTCCCCCCGGATGCTTCTTGATTCAAGCGAGTGAAGGTTCCAGAAGGCTTGGGGCAGAGCCTCTCGTCCCAAACCCACGGCTAAGCCCCTCGGCTGGTCCCGGTAGAACGGAAGCTCTGGGGCTCAGCTAAGTGGCTTGTTCGTGTCATTTAGCCCTGACTTCGATGACTCAGGAAAGAATTTTCTAGCTCTTGTGATGGCTCAGTGAACACAGAATATTAAAAACAAGCAAACAAACAAGCCAACCCGAACCGTGTTTTTGTGAAGCGGCGAGTGTTCGGAGCGGAGTTTCAAAGCAGGCTGGGAGCAATTAGGGGGCGGATTTTATCTTAAACTCCCTTAAATCAGCCGCGAGATGGTGGGGGGGGGAAATCGTTGTTTGCACCCGCAAACGGTGATTCAGGCTGCACGGGGGGACGGGGCGCCGTGCTGGGGGCAGCGCCAGCTCTAAGGCGCGCACGCCCCGTTCTATATTTGCTGTCATCGCAGCGAGCGAGTCCCCAAATAGCCACCATTTGTAAATTGTTCCCGACATATTTTCTGCTCTTTGAATTCCCGGAGTGCCTGCAACATAATTAGGGAGCAGCAATCTTGTACATCAGTAACGGGCAGCAGGACACGGCTTCCGCATGCAAATAGGATGTTACCTAAGCGAGAGCCCGCCACGGCGGCCTCCGAGAGGCAGAGACATGCTAACGAAGGCGCCGGGGAGGGGCGGGAGGGGGTCCTCGTCTGCAGGCTGCTCAGGGGACCACCGGAGCCCCCGGCCTCGGGAAGATGGAGTAGATGACAGAGAAGGGCTGCGACGCCTTGGGGGCAGGCATAGTCCTGGGAGCGGATCGCGGGGGTCTCGGGCAGTGGCCCGGCCTCCTGCTGTGCTAGGGGGCGGCAGAGGTTGGCCCCTCACCCTCTCGCTCGTCCCCTGTCCGGGGCCACCTTGCCCGGCCCGCCTGCCTGCCCTCCCGCCCCAGTGCGTCAGCGGGGACAGAGCCACGGGGTCGTGTGCTTTGTTCAGGGGGCGCTGAGCAGGGCCGAGGGCAGAGGGTGGCAGGGCTGCTGGCTTCGAAGGGGATCAAGGCAGGTGACTCTGGAGAGGGGGCACCTGCCGGGGTCGCGGAGCTCTGAGGGACGGCAGGAATCCAGTGAGAATAAGTGGGGGGCAGCAGGAAGTCAGCCAGGGGGACTGATGGCGGGAACAGGAAGTCAGCCAGGGGGACTGATGGCCGGAACAGGAAGTCAGCCAGGGGGACTGATGGCCGGAACAGGAAGTCAGCCAGGGGGACTGATGGCGGGAACAGGAAGTCAGCCAGGGGGACTGATGGCGGGAACAGGAAGTCAGCCAGGGGGACTGATGGCGGGAACAGGAAGTCAGCCAGGGGGACTGATGGCGGGGGAAGAGGAAGTCAGCCGGGGGGACTGATGGCGGGAACAGGAAGTCAGCCAGGGGGACTGATGGCGGGAACAGGAAGTCAGCCAGGGGGACTGATGGCGGGGGAAGAGGAAGTCAGCCGGGGGGACTGATGGCGGGAACAGGAAGTCAGCCAGGGGGACTGATGGTGGGGGAAGAGGAAGTCAGCCGGGGGGACTGATGGTGGGAACAGGAAGTCAGCCGGGGAGACTGATGGTGGGAACAGGAAGTCAGCCAGGGGGACTGATGGTGGGAACAGGAAGTCAGCCAGGGGGACTGATGGCGGGAGCAGGAAGTCAGCCGGGGAGACTGATGGCTGGAGCAGGAAGTCAGCCGGGGAGACTGATGGCGGGAACAGGAAGTCCAGGGAGTCTGATGGCGGGAACAGGAAGTCAGCCGGGGAGACTGATGGCGGGAACAGGAAGCCAGCCGGGGGGACTGATGGCGGGAACAGGAAGACAGCCGGGGAGACTGATGGCGGGAACAGGAAGCCAGCCGGGGAGACTGATGGCGGGAACAGGAAGCCAGCGGGGGGACTGATGGCGGGAACAGGAAGCCAGCCGGGGAGACTGATGGCGGGAACAGGAAGCCAGCCGGGGAGACTGATGGCCGGAACAGGAAGCCAGCCGGGGGGACTGATGGCGGGAACAGGAAGCCAGCCGGGGGGACTGATGGCGGGAACAGGAAGCCAGCCGGGGGGACTGATGGCGGGAACAGGAAGCCAGCCGGGGGGACTGATGGCGGGAACAGGAAGCCAGCCGGGGGGACTGATGGCGGGAACAGGAAGACAGCCGGGGGGACTGATGGCGGGAACAGGAAGACAGCCGGGGGGACTGATGGCGGGAACAGGAAGCCAGCCGGGGGGACTGATGGCGGGAACAGGAAGCCAGCCGGGGGGACTGATGGCGGGAACAGGAAGCCAGCGGGGGGACTGATGGCGGGAACAGGAAGCCAGCCGGGGAGACTGATGGCGGGAACAGGAAGCCAGCCGGGGAGACTGATGGTGGGAACAGGAAGACAGCCGGGGAGACTGATGGCGGGAACAGGAAGCCAGCCGGGGAGACTGATGGTGGGAACAGGAAGCAGCCGGGGAGACTGATGGCGGGTACAGGAAGCCAGCCAGGGAGACTGATGGGGGGAACAGGAAGCCAGCCCGGGAAGAGGATGGGTCAGGTGGGGTCCACCCTCTGGGGGTGCCACTGGGTTGAGTCCGCTGGGGGCCAGTGGCCGCCCTGGTGGTGTGGCACGTGAGGATCAGGTGGGCGGGTGGACAGGGGGAGCAGAGGTGGACAAGCGAGGCCCTGGAGCCTAGAGGGTCTGCGGGGAGGCTGTGGGTGGACTGAGGAGGACGTCACGGTCACAGCGAGATGGCTGTCGGGGGCAGCGGCTCTGGAAGGCGCAGAAGGCGCCGGGCGGGCAGCAGAGACGGGCCCCGGTGCCTTGGAGGTGGCAGGGCGGGGACGCTCACTTCCATCTCTTGCCTCTCTGGCTGCTGGCATCACATCTCCCGGGGTGCGCCCGCCTGTCACCCTCCCGCCCCCGTGGCGGGCTTCCCTTAAAGCCCGTGTACATTTTCTAACGGGGTCGCTGGTTTTCTGGCCGTGGGCTTGGGGCCTTCTTTAAGCCACGTCCATTGGTCTGCTCACTCGGGACATGGCTGGAGCCTGGGAAGGGCTTCGAGGGCTACATGCAGGGGCTGGAGCCACAGCACAGCGGGTAGGGCGTTTGCCTTGCACGCGGCCGGCCGGGGTTCGATTCCCAGCATCCCATAGGGTCCCCCGAGCACCGCCAGGAGTAACTCCTGAGTGCAGAGCCAGGAGTAACGCCTGTGCGTCTCCGGGTGTGACCCAAAAAGAACAAAAAATAGAGATGGTTCCGTGCGTCTCTGACTTTGGACGTCAGTCTGAAGCCCTCTCTGCCTGCCCGGCGTGACCAGGCAGGCTCTTGACTTTTCTCCCGGAAGTTGTGTGCGACGTCCCAGTGGCTATTGGGTGACCGTTGCCCTGAGGGGAGGCTGGGGGACAAGCCCCAAGGGGTAGAAGTTTCCGGGTGCGGGAGGGAGACCTGGATGCAGGCTGGTGTGTCCGAGGGGCAGGAAGGCCCTGGACCTGCCTGTTTCCTGAGAGCAGACTCTTGGGGGACATTGCCCCTCCCGCCAGCTGTCTTTGCCCTGACCCCGAGACAGGGGCCCTGGGTGACAGCTGGGGGGGCTGAGGGGGGAGGCCGAGAGAGGGGGGTATCAGGGGGCTCTCAGCATGAGGACGAGGGTCCCTGCAGACCCCAGGAAGCGGGAGCAAAGCCCGCTGCCCCGGGCCCTGCCTGAACCCACCGCCTGTGTTGAGGCATAGGGGGGCGGGGCTGACTCAGCCCTTTCACGGGGCGCCCGCTGCTTTGCTCACCCCCCACACCGCCCACCGCCCAGCTGCGGGTGTTTCCCCCCATCACCTTTCATGCGTACCTGGGGGAGTGGTGGTGGGCAGGTCCCAAGGGGTGGGACCCGGGTTCCTCCAGGTGCTCATTCTACTGGCCTCCCCGCCAGAGGGCGCTGTAGCCGCCCAGCCTTCAGCGGGTGGGAGGGGGGCTGGTGGTCAGGAGGGGGCAGGTCTCAGCCTTGCCCCCCTGAGCACGCCCCACACACCCCCCAGCTTGTCTCCCTGCAACCTGGAACTTCCTGTCTTGCCCAGGAGTGGACGCTGAGCTCGATGCCGTGCTTGGGGCTCACTCCCAGCAGGGCTCGAACCCAGCTCGGCCCCGTGCAAGGCAAGCGCTTTCCCTCCTTCCTGTGGCTCCGGCCCTGCGGCTGTCCATTTTTATGGGTGGGGTGTGTGTGTGTGTGTGTGTGTGTGTGTGTGTGTGTGGTACATTTGTGTGGGTGGTGTGTGTGTATGTGTGTGGGTGATGTGTGTTTGTATGTGGTGTGTGTATATGTGTGGTGTGTGTGTAGTGTGCATATGTGTGTGTGTATGTGGTGGGTGATGTGCATTTGTGTGTGGTGTGTGTATGTGTGTGATGTGTATATGTGTGTGGTGTAGTGTGTGTGGTGTGTGTATGTGTTTGGTGTGTGTGATGTGTGGTGTGTTTGTGTATGTGTGGTATGTGTGTATATGTGTGGTGTATGTGTGTGGTGTGTGTGTGGGGGTGGGGGTGTGTTTGTGTGGTGTGTGGTGTGTTTGTGTGTGGTGTGTGTATGTGTGTGTGTGTACATGCACGCGCACACAGGCACATTCCTGGTGGTGCTCGTGGCTGTTCCCGGCTCTGTTCAGGAGCGACCCTGGAGGGGCTCGGGACGTGGTAGAGGGGACGGAGCCGGGTGGGCCACATGCCAGGCCAGGGACGTGGCCCTGGGCTCTCTCGGCCCGAGGTTCTTTACAGCTTTGCAGCGTGGGCAGAGGTGGGGTGTAGGCGCTGGTGAAGCCAGGTGCCAGCTGGCACGTGTAAGCCCCCACCGAGCACTGCAGGGTTGGGGTGTATGTGCGTGTGTGCACGCACAGGTGTGCACATGTGTGCAAGGGCTGGAGAGTTTTACACAAGAGTGTGTGTCTGCCTGTGTATTTGTGCATGTTCACATGCACGCCTTATGCCTGCGTGCACATATGTGTGTGCTTGCATGCTTACATGCATGTGTACACGCACGTCACACCTGCATGTCAGGGTACACACGTGTATATTGCATGCATATTGCATGCATACATGTGTGTTGTGTGTGTGTATCCTTGCACGCCCACACATACTGTTTTGGTCGCCCGCCGCGGGGAGGCGGGGAGCGGGGAGGCAGACGGCCGAGCAGTTGGCCTCCCCGGGGGTGCCGCGCGTCCCCGCTCCCCTGTCTCTCTGCGAGCTTGCTGGCATGTATGTGCCAGGGGACCTGGGGGGTCCCAGGCTCCCCCGCCCGCCGGCGAGTCCCTGGAGCGTGGCAGCTTCGTGTGCACAGGTGCCTCCTGCCCGGCCCGTCAGAGCCGGCGCCTTCTCCTCTCGGCTCCCGGGCCGTGAACAGTGCTCCTCGCGGCCGTGTGCATGAAGCGCGGCTCCTTGGCCTCTGCTGATGGACGCGTGGCCGGCAGGGCCGGAGTGTCCGCGCTGGCCGTGCCCTGCTCCCGCTTTCCTCTCCCCGACGGCTCCCTCTTTCCTTTCCTCCCACCCCTCCTGCTCCTCTGCCCACCCCGGTGTTCCGGCTCGGCCAGCTGCGGCCGTGCCGGCATGTCTTAGTGGGTGTTTTCTTGGTGGGTGGGGCGCAGGCTTCGGCCCGCTGGGGACAGAGAGCCAGAAAACACTGGTCTGACTCGCCTGCTGGCTCCCGGCCCCCTCCCGGCACTCCCTGGCTGGCTCTCCTCCCTGCTCCGAGGGTCTTGGGTGGGTTCCCAGGGAGAAGTTAGCCACACCCGCGTTTCCTGTCTGGGGCTTCCCTCCCCAGCAGCCCCTCTTCTCCCCGTGCAGAGCTGGAGAAGGTTCGAGGAACTGGTGCCCCCTATCTCCTGGCACGGGCTTTGCAGGGTCACTGGTGCGGGCCTGGCACGTCCCCACCTCGTGCCCTTGACCCTCCTTGGGGGCATCCCACTCAGGAGCCTGAACCCCATGGTGAGGAGGGCCCACTTGGCTCCCCGGGGGAAGGGAGGGGGCAAGGCGAGACGGCCCTGCACCCCCAGAGAAGGCAGAGTGGACGCCTCATTTTGGCTCTGAGCAGAGCTCATGGGAGCCCCCAATAGCACCCCCAGCACCCCTGTAACGAGGTGATACAGCTGGAGCTAAATTTTTTTTTTCTTTTTGGGTCACACCCGGCGATGCTCAGGGGTTACTCCTGGCTCCACACTCAGGAATTACTCCTGGCAGTGCTCGGGGGACCATTTGGGATGCTGGGAATCGAACCCGGGTTGACCGCTGCAAGGCCAACGCCCTCCCCGCTGTGCTATGGCTCCAGCCCCGGGAGTTAAATTTTTAATCAGGTAGCTTTGGGGGCTTGTTCGTGACGGCCAGCGCTTCCAGAAGTGCAGGGACGAGAGGGGCAGGTCCCTCATTCCCGGCTCCATGGAAACTGGATATTTCCATCACAAAACCCGCAAACCTGAGGTGTTCAACACATCAGTCTCTGGGTGAGGCCGTGAGCCTGGCGGTGAGAGGCGTCCCTCTCACCGGTGGAGGTTTGCGGCCGTCTCGGGGCTCTGTGTGGGCGGGCGCTGGGCTCACCTGCCCCCCTCCAGGTACCCCGGACCACTCAGCCTTGCGCAGGGTCCAGAAGAATCTCTGCATCTTGTTGCATCTCTCGAGATTCATTTGCATCTCTGGCTCATGGTGGGGGAAGAGCTTCCTGGCCCCGGGGGTGGCTCATGGGCCTGGCAGGAGTTTAGAGTGCGGGTCGCGTTGGCAGAGAGGCTGCGGGTCTCGGTGTCTGTGGTTGCTCTGGGGGCTCAGGCCAAACCTGACCTGTGCGTGGCTCAGAGGAGGAGCCTCCATGTGTGATGCCCTGGGCTGGTCCCCCCAAAGAGACAAAGGGGGCAGAAGCTGGCACAGGGCTTAGAGCACATGGCTTAGAGCACATGGCTGACATGTGGCCAACCCTGGTTTGGTCCCTGGCACCACGTGGCCTCCGGCACTGCTGGACATCTCCCCGGGCACTGCTGGGGGGTGCCGAGGGGCCCCCACAGTGCAGGAACCCTGAGCACTGCTTGGGAGCCTCTCTGTCTCTGTGTCTGTGTCTCTGTCTCTCTCTGTCTCTCTCTGTCTCTCTGTCTCTGTCTCTCTACCACACACAGAGGAAGGAGAGAGGAGAGAAGCAGTGGACGGCCCTGCAGGCCTCGGGCTGTCTGTGTTTCCCTGGAAGAACCTCAGGGACCCCGAGCGAGCGTCCCCAGGGAAGGGGCCTCGGCTCACCCCGCCTGTCCCTCTATTTGCATCCCTCGCCTCGGAGCTGGATTAGTTCTCGCTCCTATTTGCATTTCTGCCCGGGGCCGGGCTGGTGCCCGCCTGGAAAGGTCAGCGGGGCTCACCTGGGCCCTGGCGGCACCTCCGAGCCCGGCTTTCTCCTCTCGGTGCTCGCCCGGAGACAATCAAAAGCCATTCCCAGGATGCAGTGGGAGGAGACGCATCTGCCCTCCAGCTCCCCGGAGAGGCGCCCCCCCCCCCTTGCCACGTGTGAGACCACGGGGACCCGAGCAGGTCCCCCCACCCCCTCGCCCCCGCCAAACATGGCGTCCCGCCGGCCCTGTGCCTGGGTGCTGGGCGGCCCCTGGTACTCGAGGCTGGGCTGCCCGCGTGGGTGGCCCGGATCCTGGGGACCCCCCGCATCCACGAGCCCCGCAGAGGACAGGAGACCCCCTCGGAGCAGCGCCCCCGAGCCCACGAGGCCCCCTGGGCCCCCTCCCGGCCCTCTGTCCCCCTCTGACCCTTCGCCTTTCCCTGGCGTCACTCCCTGCAGTGCTCAGGGATACAGCCCGGGGGAGCCGAGCTTCTCCCCAGCCGTCCCTCCCTCCCTCCCTCCCTCCCCCTGCGAAGGGAAGCCGAGTCTGCCCGGAATGTCGAGGCTGGCGGGAAAAGCGTCCGCTTTCCTCTAGCGTTTGCACCGTCTGACTCCACGCTCCTCCGTCGAGGGTGCTCGCTGGTGTGTGCTCTCTGGAGCTGCCTCGCCGGCCAGAGCTCCCCCGCCCTCTCTGTGCTGCTGCTCTGAGCCGTCTTTGGCAGTCTGCAGTTTTATTGTCTGAGGTGTGTGTGTGTGCCTGTGTGCGTGTGTGCGTGCTTGTGTGCGTGTGCGTGCATGTGCGTGCACGTGTGTGTGTGTGCATGCACACGTGCTGAAGGCATCTGTGTATTCTTCATTTCTTTTGTATTTTTTTTGGGGGGGACACACTGGCGGTGCTTAGGGCTGACTCCTGGCTCCGTGCTCAGGGACCACCCCTGACAGTGCTCGGAGGAGTCCTCTGCAGTGTGCCAGGGAGAGACCCGGAGCAGGCCCAGCACCCAGCTGCCGCCCTGTCTCTCTGCCCGCTATCGTCCGCTCTGAAACAGTCTTTGCTGTACCTGTTCTTGTTCCTGGGTGAGCTGAGCGGTCCAGCTGCCGGCTCGCCCCTCCCCACCTCCCTACTTCCCTCCCCCCCCTCCCGCCCGGCCTCCCCCGCTCCCACTGTCTTGCACAGTTGCACCTGTGGTTTCGCCTTTTCTCCCTAACACCCCTGGCCTCCCCCTGCTGCCCACTCAGAAGCCCCATCCGGGGCCCCCAGTGTCCAGATGTCCCTGAAGGCCAAGCGTGTCCCTTCCTGGTTCCTGGAGTTTCCCGGTGGGCCGTTGGTCTGCGGGGCAGGAGGGGCTTAACCGCAGAGGAGATTCTTGGACTGAATTATTGTGTGTGTGTGTATGTGTGTGTGTGTGTGTGTGTGTGTGTGTGTGTGTGTGTGTGTGAGACGTGCTTCTTCATGCCTCAGTCTCTGTGGGAATCCCTGGGGGCCCAGAGTCTCGGACCCCTGTCCTGGGGGGTCTAAGCGCCACCCCTTAGGAGCACTGTGTGTGTGACACTCCGGGGGGTGCCCCCTGCGCCCACCTGCAGTGGAGACGCTGGGGTTAGGGGCGGGGCTGGCCCCGGCCGCACCCCCGGGCCCTCGCCCGTCACCCGGAGGGCCCTTTGCACGACAGGACTTTCCTGAATGTCCTTTCTCTCGAGACTGTGTGTGTGTCGGGGCCAGGCTGAGTGGGGCCTCCGGGTGGCTCCCCCCAAAGCTCTGAGTGGACCCAGGGCAGGGCAGGAATCTTGGGGCCGCTCTGCCGCTCCCCTGAGACTTAGTTTTAAACCGCAGAGCAGGCTGAGAGGAGGCGCGGGTTCAAGCCGGGTTTGTCTCGGAAGCCAGAGAGCAGCGGGCAGCTGGCCGTGTTCCCTCTCCCGGGAAGTTCCGGCCCTGCCGGCGGGAAGGAGACGCGCTTCCCCAGCCCTGCGCGTTTGGAACGAGCCGCCTGTTCCATGGGTGTTCGTCGTCCGGGGCAAGAAATCCCTGTGGCCCCGGGAACCCCTCTCGGTTTAATTCCAACCCGGGATGCGTTTTTCCTGGTCTCTCCTGGTTGTCGCTGAGCTGCTGCTTACTCACCCGGGCCCCTTCCCAGGGCTGGAAAATGGGCCCAAGACCACGAAGGACAGAGGTGGGGGAGGTCTGCCCCTCCCCCAGCAGCCTCTGACCCCAGCGATCACCGGGAGATTCGAGGACAGGGCGCAGGGCCCCGGAGTCTGTGCTGAGTTCACCGTCCTGATGTTTCGGCTTTAATCTAGATTTTTTTGGTTTTGCTTTTTGGGTCTGTAGCACTGACACTGTTGTCCCATTGTTCATCGATTTGCTCGAGTGGGCACCAGTAACGTCTCCATTGTGAGACTTGTTGTGACTGTGTTTGGCATATCGGATATGCCACGGGGAGCTTGCCAGGCTCTGCCGAGCGGGCGGGATACTCTCGGTAGTTTGCTGGGCTGTCTGAGAGGGACGGAGGAATCGAACCCGGGTCAGCTACGTGCAAGGCGAACGCCCTACCCGCTGTGCTATCGCTGCAGCCCCCTCAAAGGGGTCTTTTCCTGAGACGAGGTTTCTGCAGCCGCTTCCTTCACAGTGGGGCGCGGTCCCCGGGCCCCCCGCCCCCACCAGAGAACCCGGATGAAGCCACGGTAGGATTGCCCAGTGAGAGGCAGGATGCCCCGGAAGGGTCTGCCCTGAGCCCTGGCGGGACACACTTGTCACACTTGCAGTTTCTCTGAACTGCAAAGGCAGCAGCAGCCTTTCACTTCCCGGGTTGTTCGCTTTGCTGACCGCTGTCATCCTGGGCCCCGCGGTGGTGGTCAGTCTGCGCCTCTCGCTGCCCAGAGAACCCCAGAGGCACGCAGTGGCAGGGAGGGGGAGGGGGAGGCCGGGTGTTCTGCAGAGCTCCTGCTCGGCGAAGCCCCACGGTGCTTATGAAGAGGCGAGAGTCGTGTTTGGGGGGCGTCTCCCCCTCAGTCAGGGCCAGACAGAGAGCAGGTAATAGTGAGGGAGCGGGTGCGAGAGGGGAGTATTTTGTTTGTTTGTCTTGATTGGGGGCCACACCCGGTGATACTCAGGACTCCCTCCTGGCATCACTCCTGGCAGTGCTCAGGGGAGCCCCGTGGGATGCTGGGGATCGAACCGGGTGGGCCTCGTTGGCCCCGAAGGCGCTGGCCGGCCGGTGTGTGGAAGGAATGAGCTCGGCATGGCACCGTCACGCCGAGAGGCAGCGAGCCGCCCGCAGACGCGCGGGGGAAGCTTCCTGAAGCGCAGGAGGATGTTTGCCCGCGTTCGCAGTCCAAGAAACACACATGGCAGGAAATGTCACTCCGCCCAGACGGGCACGTGTTTACTCCTCGGTGAGAAACCCGCAGGCCGCCTAGGAATGGCCTAGGCAGAGCCCGCGGCCCGGCTCGAGGGGCGGGAGGGGCCTTTCTGAGGTGGAGCAGAGGCAGCTCCCGGGGTGCTGAGGGGCCCTCTCCCCGGGGAGGGTCGGGGGAAGGTTTTGCAGCAGTGCTTCTAGGAAAGAAATCTAAAATAGATCCCTGGGTTCGATTCCGCCCCCAGCCCTCGGCACCTGTGGGCGTGGCCCCAAAGCCGCATTCACAGAGCAGGCTCTGAGCACAGCATCTTTGGTTTTGTTTTGGAGCCTCACCAGGCAGTGCTCAGGGGTTGCTCCTGTCTCTGTGCTCAGGGGGCACTATAGGGGAGACTCTGGGGTGCCCGGGCTTAAAGCCGGGTTGGCTTTTTATTTTTATTTTTTTGGGGGGTCACACCCGGCAATGCTCAGGGGTTTCTCCTGGCTCTGCACTCAGGAATTGCTCCTGGCAGTGCTCAGGGGATTCGAACCCGGGTTGGCCGCGTGCGAGGCAGACGCCCTCCCCGCTATGCTGTGGCTCTGCCCCCGGGTCGGCTTTTTAAAGAAACAGGCTGAGTGCCCAGTGCAGCCAGAGTGTAAGTGACGCCGTGTCTTGCCTGCCCCGTGCTGGGGCAGGTGCTCAGGTGTGAGCGGGGGACACAGGGTGCCCCACTTGTTGTGGAAGGTGGACCCCAGGGCTGTGGCGCTGCAGGGCGGCAGGAAGCCCAACCCGGGCCGTGTGGTTCCCGATGTGTGCCTGCCCATGGGTGATGCAGGTTTCTCCGGGTCCCCTAGGGCGACTCCCCCCAGCACAGAGGCGAGGTTCCTGGCGGGCGCCGTGCCGGCCCCACCTGACGTCCCTGCAGCCACGAAACCAACCCCCTGAGCCTCGACCCTTTTGGAGCCGGCGGGGATGGCCCCGAGCTCAGCAGCGCTGTGTGGTTGTGTGTGGGTGCTTACAGTTCGCAGTCGCTGGCCCCAGGGACTCGGCTGCCCTGGCCAGGTGGACTGGCTGCCCGCCCTGGGTGGGCCGTGGGATGGCAGCGGGGCTCACGGGAGGTCTGGCCTCTGCCGGCTGGGCATCACCAGGGACATGGGTGGTAGTGCCACCAGGTCAGCTTCCCTCTGCCAGTGGCCCCCGGCCCGCCAGGCCCCACCCCACCCCGCCCCCACGGGGGTCTGGTGCTGGCTCTGTCTCTGTGTGCATGTGTTTGTGTGTGGCTGCTCCTAGCGCAGTGCTCGGAAGCCTGCGGTGCTGGGGCTTGCACCCAGGCCTCCCACATGCAGCCGTCTTTGCTGGACTCCGTCCCCGAGGCCCCCAGCTCCCTCTCTGAAGACCCTTCCTGCTTCCTGCCGCTCTGCCCGGCCCCCACACGGCACCCCCGGGCCTAGCGCCACCCCGGCTTCCCTGGGGGCAGACTCTGGAGGGGCCGCTGGGACTTCAGGGGGGGTCGCCGTCCCAACACCACCGGGACTCGGCACCCCTGGGTCCCCCTAGACGCAGCCCCACCGCTGCCCGCACGGCCTGGGCCCGCTGCTTCTTGCGCCTGTCTCAGACCCGTCTGGTTCGGGCCAGGACGTAGTAGCACAGCGGGGAGGGCGTTCGCCTTGCACGCGGCAGAGCCGGGCTCGATCCCCCGCACCTTACCTGGTCCCCCGAGCACCGCCAGGAGTAGTCCTGAGTGCAGAGCCGGGAGGAACCCCTGAGCACCGCCGGGTGTGACCCGGGCCTGGCGAGCCCCCGTGTGCTGTGTCCCTGCTATGGAACGGGGCCCCCAGGGGTCCCGAGGCACAGTCTGGGGGTCCCCGGGCCCTTGTTTCTGCCCCCGTGGACTCGTCTGTCTCCCCTTAAGGCAGGAGCGCGGCCAGAATCGCCACAGGGGGTTGGGTGGGTTTGGGGGTTTCTGTTCCTGAGCTCCAGCCTGGGGGTGACATGGGTCTCACGTGGCCGGCTGGGTCGCTGGCCCCCCCTCCCCCGTGGTCCCCCAGTGGCCTGCTGCGCTCTGCCTTTCAGAGATGTTTTAGTCCCATTTCCTGGGGCCCTCAGCAGCCTGAGTCACCGGCATTGATATGCTAAAATGTCCCTGCTTGTCTGAGGCCCTCATGGCGCACTGCACACTGCGGCCCTCAGGGCAGAGAGTCGTGGGAGAGGCCTCCAGACTGGGGCGCCCACCCCCAAGCCCTGCTAGGAATGTCCAAAAGCAGCCCCCGGCACACAGGCACACGCTTACGTGCATATAGACACATGTTCAAACACATGTATAGACACACACATGTGCAGATAGACACATGTGTACAGACATTGCAGCTAAACATGTGTGCACATGTGGACAGGCACATATGAGTGTGCATACACTTGTGGACGAACACATGTGCGGATGGACACATGTGTCCAGACACTCAGGGTCCAGAACTGGAGGAGAATGGGATGATGTGCCGGTTTGTGCATGCACTGTGCACGCACGCGCATGCATACACGGACACACATGTGCACACGGGCGCACACATTTGCACTCACGCACCCACACATTGGCTGCCTTTGCCTCATGCCGGTATTGACCTGGGACCTCGCTCCCCTAAGGGATTTTTTTTTTCCAGTACGAGGGTCACATCCGGTGGTCTGGGGGGTCCATCTGGGGTCCTGGGGTCTGCCGTGGCCGAGTGCAGCAAAGGCCTGCCGCTGTCCTGAGGCCAGGCCCTCCCCGCGGTGTCTGATCCCTGGGGGGTCACTGGGAGCCTGAGGCTCAGGGGCAAAGGCCGAGGCCTCCCAGGGTAGCTGCAGGTCTGGGGTGGGGGGAGCGCCCGCCCGGCCGCTGGCCCCCGACCCCAGCAGGCACAGCCTGGCCTTGTGTGGAGTCTCTTTGCCTTGCGTGGTTTTGAACGAGGAAGCTGGTTCCCTCGGGCCGGGAAAGGGGGCCCGGGAAAGGGGGCCGGTTCCCGAGAGGTTCCTTCTGGCCTCTGCAGCCCCAGGGGGCGGGAGGCTGGAGGAGGGGGCAGGGGGGGTCAGGGGGCAGCTCCACGCGCCCAGACCCCAGGGAGACTCTCTTTGGCTCTGGGAAAGGGAAGCCACGCCCCACGCCGGGGTCCGTCTCGGGGAGCAGAGCCCAGCGCCCTCCTGGACGGGGTCTCGCTGCTCCTGTGGGCGGCAGCGGGGCTGGACGTCTGTGGCCCCCTCATCCTGGCACCCCCCGCCCCTGCCCGTGCTGGCCGCAGAACCCAGACCCTCACCGAGCACTTGAACACCCTGCCCCTCGCCCACACGCCAGCGAGGTTCTGGGACAGGCGACCCGAGTACCCGAGTACCCAAGTACCCGGCACCTTCAGATACTCCCCAGGGGGACTCCCTGTCCCGAGGGCGAACCCGAGGCCCTCCCTGGGGTGCTCTGCAAGGTGGGCCCTGGAGTCAGTGCTGGGCCTGCCGGGGCGCAGCCCAGGGGGCCTGGGGGCTGCCGGGTGGTGCTGGGGATGCAGCTCGGCCTCACGCCCAGCCTCCTCAGAGACCTGATGGGAGGGTGTGAAGCCCAAGATGGGACCATCAGTATGGTCCCAGGGGACTTGGGAGGGAGGGAGGGGAAGGAAGAAAGGAGGGAGGAAGGAGGGAGGGAGAGAGGAAGGAAGGAGGAAGGAAGGAAGGAAGGAAGGAAGGACAGAAGGAAGGAAGAAGGAAGGAAGGAGGAAGGAAGGAAGAAAGAAGGAAGGAAGGACAGAAGGAAGGATGGAAGGAAAGAGGAAGGAAGGAAGGATGAAGGAAGGAAGGATGAAGGAAGGAAGGAAGGAAGGAAAGAGGAAGGAAGGAAGGAAGGAAGGAAGGACAGAAGGAAGGAGCAAGGAAGGAAGGAAGGACGGAAGGAAGAAGGAAGGAAGGGCGGAAGGAAGGAAGAAGGAAGGAAGGACGGAAGGATGGAAGGAAAGAGGAAGGAAGGAAGGAGGAAGGAAAGAGGAAGGAAGGAAGGAAGGAAAGAAGGAAGGAAGGGAGGAAGGAAGGAAAGTTAGGGAAGGAGGATGGAAGAAAGGGAGGAAGGGATGGATGGACGGAGGAAGGGAGGAACAAATAGAGGGGGAGGAAGGAAGTGAAGAAGAGAGGGAAGGAAGGAGGAAGGGCGGGCGGGAGGCAGGAGCCCGCCCCGTCCCTGCCCCCCCGCCCCCGTTCTCAGACGCCCCCTCTCCCCCCTCCCACAGATAAGGCCGAGAACGGCGAGGCGTACCAGCGCAAGAAGCCGGGGGTCCTGGCGGGGAGCCCTGCGGCCTCCGAGCCGCCTCCGGGGGCCCTGGCGGCCACGGGCGGGAGCAGCTGGCGGAGGCTGGCGCTGCTCATCCTGGCCATCACCGTCCACAACATCCCAGGTGAGGCCCGGCGCGGGCGCGGGCGCGGGGCGGGGGCGGGGGGGGCGCAGGGGCTCGGCTCCTTCCTGAGTGCAGAGACACCCCATCCTGGGGCCGCCTGCCCCGCCCCGAGCGGGAGCACTGGGGTGTGTTAACCACCGCGGTGCCCCATGTCTTGGCTGCGTCGTCCTTCCAGAATGTTCCTGCCTCGCCTTACCTCTCTGTGCTTTGGGCTTTCCTTTCCATTTCGGGGTAGTTTTCCCTGAAGGGAGGCGTCGCAGCCGCAAACGCGTGACTGAGAATGTTCTGGAAGTGCCAGGTTGGCCCATGCCCCAGAGCACCGGCTCTGCCCCCTCTGCACGCCCCCCCCCCCCCCGCGCCTTTTCAGATTCCTACAGTGTTTGAGGCCACGTGGTGCCAGCGGGGGTGACATTTGTGCCTTTGGTGTGAGCAGTGACCCGGCCACGCCTGTCCTCACCCCTGAGCCGCCTCCCCCGGCCCCGCCCCCAGCCCTGCCCCTCCATTTAGTTTAGTTTATTATTATATTTTCTGGGGGACTCTGCGCCAGGCTGTTTTTCACTCAGGGCGCCCCAGAGGGGGGCGGGTGAAAGCCCTCCCTGCCCCAAGGGACCAGCCCCGGCAGCCGACCTCCACTGCCCAACCACCGCCACGCTCCAGGCGCTTTCCAGACTGTGTAACACGTTATAAGACGCTTTCTACCCATTTTCCATAATTACCACACCGTATTTGATGGCGCTCAGTCAGTTGGCAACAAATCATAGAGAGTAATATATATATATATATATATATATATATGTATATGTGTGTGTTTGTATGTATCTATCTATATACACACATAACTCTCGGAGGGTCCGGCAAGCTACCGAGAGTATCCCGCCTGCATGGCAGAGCCTGGCAAGCTCCCTGTGACATGTTTGATATGCCCAAAGCAGTAACGATAGGTCTCATTCCCCTGACCCTGAAAGAGCCTCCAATCGTTGGGAAGGACGAGTAAGGAGAGGCTGCTAACATCTCAGGGCTGGGACGAATGGAGATGTTACTGGTGCCCGCTTGATTAAATCAACGAAGAACGGGATGACAGTGATACAGTGATTTTTTTTTTTAGCTTTTTGGGTCACACCTGGCTCTGCACTCAGGAATGACTCCTGGCGGTGCTCCAGGGACCCTGTGGGATGCAGGGATCGAACCCGGGTCAGCTGCGTGCAAGGCAAACGCCCTCCCCGCTGTGCTGTCGCTCCAGCCCCTCTGGATTTATTTTATTTATGTTTGTTTGCTTGGGAGCCCTGCCTGTGCGCAGGGCTCACTCAGGTGGGCCCAGGGACCCTGTGGGGTCTGCCGTCCCCCTGCCCTCGCTCCGCTCCTCCCCTCCCCCGACCGCGCTCTAGGGCAGAGGCTCCTCAGGGGAGACGGATGTTTACCTTCTCGGCCATCAGTGAAGATATTACCTGCCCTTCATGTCCCCGTCTCTGGGAGGCTGGACGTCCGTCCCTGCCAGACGGGGGCGGAAGGTCACAGGCCTGCCGCGGTGTCCATGGTGACCGCCTCCCTGCGGGGGGACGAAGATTTCACAGGGACGGGCTGCGAGCAGCGGGGAGCCCCCCTCTACCCCGGGCTCCCCCCAGCTGCGTCGGAATTGCCTTGGATATGCCGTGGCTGAAGGTCAGGCCTCCCATGGGACTCGGATTTGCCCGGAATCCCGGGGTGGGCCCCGGGAGAGGGCCACAGCCCCCCAACACGCGTGGGCCGGACTTGGTGTGGGCCGGCCTGCTCTCGGGTGGGTCCACGCGCCACTAGTCCTGTCCCCTCGGGAGCACTGAGGGGATGCTGCTGCCCAGCCCTCGGGCTGCCCAGACACCCCCCACCCCCCTCTAGGCCTGGGCGAGGAGCCCGCTGGCCCGAGGGGACATAGCTCCCCCCACCCGCCTTTCACCCATTGCCTTTTAGTTTCATTAGTTTGCGGTCACATCCGGCGGTGCTCAGGGCTGACTCCTGGCTCTGTGCTCAGGGATCACCCCTGGCGGGGCTCGGGGGACCCTGTGGGATGCTGGGGATCAAACCCGGCTTGGCCGTGTGTAGCACAAGCGCCCACCCCTCCCTCCGCTCTCGCCGCCCCCAGCCCCCACAAATTGCCTCTTAAACGTGGGCTCCAGGGGGTGAGTTCAGGAGGGCCGAGAAGCAGAGCTGTGGCCCCCCTAAGGAGCATCGCCGTAGCGGGGGGGAGACCCCGAGGGAGCGGAGCCTGTCAGTCAGGCAAAGGCGGAGGAGGTGTGGGGGTGGGGAAGGCTAGCAAGGAGGTGCCTTGCGAATCGGGGTGCAGTTCCGGCCATGGGGGAGGCCAGGAGCCCGCCGTGCGGCCGTGCGCTTAGGCTGGTGGGGGGAGCTCAAGGGGAGACGTGAGTGGGCAGTGTGTGCGTGTGTGCATGTGCATGCATGTGTGTGCGTGTGTGTGCATGCATGTGCATGCATGTGCTTATGCATGCGTGTGCGTGTGCATGCATGTGTGTGCATGTGTGCATGCATGTGCTTATGCATGTGTGCACGTGTGTATGCGTGTGTGTGTGTGTGTGTGTGTGCATGGTGGGGGGCAGAGGTCTGCCCTGGAGGCCCCGAGACCCCGGCCGCCGGGGTGGCCCCGACTCTGAGCCCGGAGGCTGTTGGCTCTGTAGACACTGTGGGCGCATTCCTGGGTGCCCAGTGCCGGCTCTGGCCCGCAGGTCTGGGGGGGCGGGGAGGGGGCTCACGCAGCAGTCCAAGCCCGCGCACGAGACCCAGCGTCTCCGGGTCCCCCCGAGAAGCCTCTTGGCAGACATTCTCCTTGGCGGCGGCGTGAAGGTTTGGCGGTGCCGGGTGCCGCCTGCACTCTGGGCTGAGATGGCTCTTGGCGGGCCTGAACAGGTGACTGGCCAGGGCGGAGTTTCCTCGTTCCCTTCCCTTCTCCCGGCTTCTGTTTCTATGTCTGGGGATGATCGTGGCTCCGACGTCGATTTTATTTCTTTGTCTGGTTTATGGGCAAAACCCCCGAGGGTTTGCACTGAGCACGAGGGACTCAGCACCCAGCACCGACGGGCGTTCCCAGGACCCAGGCGTGGGGAACCCGAGGGCTGTTCTCTGTGGCCGCTGCCCCCGGCCCGGCTCTGTGCCTGCACAGCCGGGCGCCACCCCGGCCCCAGAGCCACGGTGGTGACAGGCTAGAGCCACCACCCGGGTCCCGGAGGTCGCCGGCCTGTTCCAGGACTCCGTGTGTGCCCGATTCACCGTCTCCACCCAGACCCCCGAGTCCTGGGATCAGGCTCAGAGAGGCGGCAGTCCCAGCTCGGGGCAGCACAGCGGGCGCGGGCCGGGCTCGGCTCTGAGCGTCTCGGCTCCCGTGCCGTGCCCTTGGCACCTTTCCTTCTGCCGAGCCCAGGGCCTTGGGAGGCGGTGCCGGGAATGTCGGGCACTGGTGACGTCACCCGGCGCGGGGACGAGCCGCCCCTGCGGGCGCAGCGGACACCCAGCAGCTCCCAGGTCACGTGGGAAGCCGCACCGGAAGCCTCGCCCGCCGGGGTGCAGCTGGACCTCTGTCCCCGTCACCCCACCTCCGGCACCGCCGTCATCCGCACCCGCACCCTCAGTGCTGCCGTCGCTGCCACCGCCTCCTCGCCACCACCTTCCCCGCGCCACCAGCACCGCCTGACTGAGGGATCTTGGTCCCAGACCCACCGAGTCATGGGGAGCCAGGCTCAGAGAGGCTGAGCTGCAGCTCCAGGTCGCTCAGCGGGGACGAGTGGGGCTTGGCCCGTAGTGTGTCCTGTCTCGCCAACATCTCCGTCACCGTCTCCGCCCCCACCGCCCCTGCATCACTGTCACCTCCGTCACCCCCACCCTCTCCGCCATCTGCACCGTCACTGCCGCCACGACCTCAATCACTCCCACCATCATCAGAACCACAGCCACCACCATCACCGTCATCACCGTCACTTCCACATCACCGTCACCTCCACTATCACCGTCACCTCCACATCACCGTCATCACCGTCACCTCCACTATCACCATCGTCACCGTCACCTCCACTATCACCGTCCTCACCGTCACCATCACCTCCACCATCACCGTCACCTCCACTATCACCGTCATCACCACCATCACCTTCACCATCACCGTCACTGTCACGGTCACCACCACCACGGCGTCGGCTTCGTGCGGGAGAATCCCAGCGTCTCGGGGCCACTCTGCCTGGCCCCTTCTCTGGCCTTGAAGGGGAGCCTGGGTGGGGCTCGTGTACTGGGGCTCCCGGAAAGCTCAGCCTCCTGTGGAAATGGGGGGACGGAGGCAGGCGCGGCGCCCTGTGCCCCCCGGAGCCGGCCTCGGGGCCTTGGCGGGTGACCGACGACGAACACCTGCCCCGTGCACCCGGCGGTCTCCCCGGCCCCTCCGTGCTCACGCGCGCTGGTGTCAGTCCCCATTAATTATGTTCTAATAAGCCGGTGTTTATTCTGTTTGCCCTCCACCCCCGGGAGCTGCGGGGCTGCGGAGTTGAGGATAATTAGGAGGTTCCTGGGCGCTGCAGACAGCAATTAGCCCAGGGGAGAGCGGGTCCGGGCGGGGCTTTCGTACCCTGCGCTGTGCCACGGTCAGGGGGACCCCAGAAGGGCCTTGCGGGGGGGCTCCCTCCTTGGGCTTATGCCGAGTCCCGGGTGGCAGGGGCCCCCGATGCTCAGAGGGGCGCAGGCCCAGACGCTGCCTGGGAGCCCCTCCAGGGGCGCAGGAGGGGGTGCGGGGAGAGGCCAAGCTGCCTCCAGCACGGGGACTTCCAGAATGTTCCAGATGGCCAGTCCCGAGACCCCGAAGTGTATCTGGAGCTCAGACACGGCCTGTCACTGCCCGCTGCCCCCCCCCCCCCGTCCCCTACCCCGCCACGTCCAGCCTCTCCTCAGCTGAAGGGCCTTCTCCTTTGGCCGCACCCTGAAGCTGTGCACCCCTGTGTCCTGAAAAGCTCCCTCAGAGCGTCTCCCCCTCCCCTCCTCTCCCCTCCCCCTCCCCCTCCCCAACCAGTGAGCATTTGGCCTCCTGCAGCCTGTCCCCCGTGGCCCACCCACCTCCCCGCCCTTCAGATGATCGATGATTGGTTCCGCTGACTCCCCCCCCTCCCTGGCTTATGCCCGGGGTAGGGGGTCCCCTGAATCAGGCTCTGGGACGAGGGAGATGACAGGAGGGGAAGTCGGCCCCCCGGGCTTCCTGTCCCCACGCAGCGAGGGCCCGAGGGACAGGAGACAGCGCCGGGCTCGTCTGGGTGACAGGCTCCCCGAAAACACCCGAGGGGGCTGAAGCCCCCAGCCCCACGGGCGCGACACAGACCGGGCGCGTTGGCCCGCGGGCGTGGCCACTCAGCGATCGCGGGCCGTGGGAAGGTGGAGACGGCGCTTCCCTGGTGTGCGGCCACCGTCCTGCCCAGGCTGGGCAGGGGCAAGACAGGTGGGCAGCAGGGCGCGGTGCCCTGCCCCCTGGTAGGTGCCAGATGCCACCATCCCCCCCCAGATCCCCCGTCCCCGGCATCCCCGCTTCCCCTCGGCCCTCTCTGGCCTGGGTTCCAGCTCGGCCGTCTCGGAGGCAGGAAGCCCGCCCCCTCCCCACCCTTCCTCTTCCCGGCTCCCCACTTCTTCCAGGACAGACTTTGTCAGGACAGGCGTGAGGCGAGGCACTCGCAGGTCCGCGCCGAGAGCCACCAGGACGGTCTTTCCCGGAGGGAGCAGGATGCTCCATGCTCCAGTGTCATTTTGTCTCCCCCGCCCTGCAACCTTTCGGGGACGCCCGAGAGATCACATGTGACTTCATGTGTGTGGGCAGTGGGAGGCGGGGTGGGGGGCCGGGGTTCGAGAGGACCTGGGGTGGGGGGCCCAGGCGGCCTGCGGGCCTCACTGGGTGCTGCCCTGCCCGGGCCTGGGCCTGGCGGTTGCTTGGAGACCCGAGCCGGGCTGCGGTGGAGATAAGGTTGCCAAGGAAACCAGCCCCACTTTCCCTGTCTTCCCCAGGGCTGCCGGCCGAGCCGCGAAGGAAGGAGTCTCCTCCGACAGCTGGGGGACAGCGGCTCCTCTCCCGGGCAGACGCCCTGGGGGTGAGGCCCCCGCAGGTGCAGGGGGCGGCGAGGCTGCAGGGGGGCGTGAGGCATTCTGCAGTTTTGCCAAAGGAACGCTGTCCGAGAGCCGCGGAACATAGCGCCCCGGTGACGCGCGGCTCTTCCCGGCGTCGGTGGCAGTGTGGGGCGGGGGAGTCGGGGCAGCTCGGCCGCCTTTTATTTTTCTCTTTTTGGGTCACACCCGGCGATGCACAGGGGTCACTCCTGGCTCTGCACTCAGGAATCACCCCTGGCGGTGCTCAGGGGACCCTACGGGATGCTGGGAATCGAGCCCGGGTCGGCCGCGTGCAAGGCACAGGCCCTCCCCGCCGTGCTATGGCCCCGGCCCGGGAGGCCCCGCGGTCTCTCAGCTCGGCTCGATTGACCCTGCAGGGGATAGATCGCTCCTGTGTGTCTCTTTCCCTGGCACGGTGTCAGCCTTCCTCTTTTCTTTCTTTTTAAGTTAAAAAAAAAATGTATTTCCAGGGGCCGGAGCGATAGCACAGTGGGTAGGGCGTTTGCCTTGCACGCAGCCGACCCGGGTTCGATCCCCGGCATCCCATATGGTCCCCCAAGCATTGCCAGGAGCAATTCCTAAGTGCAAAGCCAGGAGTAACCCCTGAGCATTGCTGGGTGTGACCCAAAAAGCAAAAAAAAAAAAAAAAAAATGTACTTTAGGGCCAGGGCGAGAGGCCAGAGGGCCGGGTGCTTGCCTTGCCTTGTGCGCAGCCAACCCGGGTTCGATCCTGGCCCGTCATGAGGTTCCCCCGCAGCCGGGGCCCAGGAGTGAGCCCTGAGCACCACCAGGTGTGGCCCCGAGCCAGAGAAGGAAGAAAGAAGGGACGGGACCCCCCCAGCCGGGAGTAAGCCCCAAGGAGAGAACTGGGGGGTCGCCTCAGGACCCTGCAAGTCTAGGACAAACCACAATAGGTGAAAGGAAAACTGGGTCCTGGGTGTTGTCCCTTGTTGGTGGCGGGTTGGTCGGCCGCGTGTCCTCGGGCCGCTGCCGGCCACGGCACCCCGAGCTCCTCTCCTGTCGTTTTTGGTTGGGGGGGCACCCGGCGATGCTCTGGGGTAATTCCCAGCAGTGCTTGAGGGACCCTGTGGGATGCTGGGGGTCAAACCCGGGCCGGCCACATGCAAGGCAAATACCCTACTGGCTGGACTGTCGCTCTGCCCCGTTACCCCCCCACCCCACCCCCACCCCCACCCACCCCCCGCCACACACACACCCTGCTCCTTGGTCGTGTCGGATCTTAGTTTATTAGAAAACGGGCCAGAGCAGTAATGCAGCAGGGAGGGCGTTTGCCTTGCGTACAACTGACCCGGGGTCCGATCCCTGGGGACCGAGACTCACATCTTAGTGCTCAGGGGAGGAGGGGAAGGCCGGGGGCCCGGGATGGGTGGTTTGGGGAAGAAGTGCAGGGTGGGGATCTCGCCGGCGTGGGGAGTCCCTGTCACCCAGTGACTGCGGGGCGGCGGTGATTGCTGTACCTGGAGTCCTGCTGACGTCGGGGGGGGGGCCCACACTCATGACGACACTCGCCCCCCAGTGGAAAGTGCCGGCCCCGACTCAGCAGGGTGGGGAGGGGTGCGGAGAGACGGTGCCCAGGAGAGCCGGGCGCTAAGAACCCACGCCCTGTTCTCAGCTGTTTCCCTTGGCCATGTGACCCTAATGGCGTGGAACCTTCCAGAATGGCTCGAGTATCTCCAGGGCCAGAAGCAGAAGTCCCAAGCCTCTGTGTGTGTGTGTGTGTGTGTGTGTGTGTGTGTGTGTGTGTGAGTGTATGTGTGAGTGTACATGCATGCGTGTGCACATGTGCATGTGCCTGTATTTGTGCATGTGTGTGTGAGTGTGCATGTGTGCATGTATACGTGTACGCTTGTGCATGTGTGCGTGTGTGTGTATGTATGTGTGTGTGTGTGTGTGTGTGTGTGTGTAGGAGGCCCTGGGCGAATTGCAGATCCCGTGTCTTCTCATCGTCTCTGCTCTAATAAACGGGCTCCATGAGGCCTGGGGCCAAGTCCACCCCGTCCCAGGAGACAGAGACCCCTTCCCCTCAGAACCCTCCAGACCCCCCAGGCCCTTCCCCCTCAGACCCTTCCCCCCAGATCCGAGCCTTCGGCAGGAAGCCCAGACTTGTATGTGAGGAGTATCAAAGTCAGATTTCTCCTTTGGAGAAAGAATTCTGTCCTCCCTCAGTCATACAGTCACACAGTCATATAGTCACATAGTCATACAGTCATACAGTCACACAGTCATACAGTCACACAGTCATACAGTGCTCAAATATCCGAGCTTTCACCAGTGGGTTCCACCACCTGTGCCCAGTCGCCCTCCCGCCGGCCCCTGAAGCCTGACTCTATGGCAGACTCCATCTCTCCCCCTCTCTCTCCCTCCTTCCCTCCCTCCCTTCCTCCCTCTCTCTTCTTTTCTCTCTCTCCCTCCCTCCTTCCCTCTCTCTCTCCCTCCCTCCCTCCCTCTCTCCCTCTCTCCCTCTCTCTCTCCCTCCCTCCCTCCCTCCCTTTCTCCCTCTCTCTCTCCCTCCCTCCCTCCCTCCCTCCCTCCCTCTCTCTCCCTCCCTCTCTCCCTCCCTCTCCCTCCTCTCCCTCTGTCCCTCCCTCCCTCCTTCTCTCTCTCTCCCTCTCTCCTTTTCTCCCTCTCTCCTTCCCTCTCTCTGTCCCTCTCTCTCTCCCTCCCTCCCTCTCTCTCTCCCTCTCTCTGTCCCTCTCTCTCTCCCTCTCTCTGTCCCTCTCTCTCTCCCTCTCTCTGTCCCTCTCTCTCTCCCTCTCTCTCTCCCTCCCTCTCTCTCCCTCCCTCCCTCTCTCTCTCCCTCTCTCTCTCCCTCTCTCCCTCTCTCCCTCTCTCTCTCCCTCTCTCTCTCCCTCTCTCTCTCCCTCTCTCTCCCCTCTCTCCCCCCCTCCCCCCACCCCTCCTGGGCGTGCTGGTGACAGGGTCCTGAGAGGTTATCCTGCGGATCCCTTTATCCCTTTCCCTCCTCCCCACTCTGTCCTTGTCCAAAGTGGTCGTTCCTGACCCTTGTATCTCGCTGTCCCTTCTCTGCCGTAGCCGCCCGCTGCCCGTCCTTTGGCTCTGAGAAGCCGCCTGTCTGGTCACATCACAGGACTGTGGGACAGCGACCGGGAGGCGGGGGTGGGGGTGGCGAGTTCGGCGGCAGCGGCGGCAGAGCCGGCCCACCTGTCTCGGCCCTGGAGCGACCTTTTGGATTTCTGTCTGAGCTTTTGTTTCGTTTGTTCTTTTTGTCCTGAGTCACACCTGGCTGTGCTCGGAGATCACTCCTGGCGGAGCTGGGGATGGAACGCGGGTCAGCTGTCCTGCCCCTCCGGGCCCAGGGAGCGGCCCTCCAAGAGCAGACTCGGGGGCCGAAAGCCTCCCCCCAGGCAAGCAGAGCTCCGGCGAGTGCAGAGACGCGGTGCCCAGCGGCCTTGGAAATGAGGGTCCCCTGACAGGTGCCGCAGGACTCCTCCCCGGCTCTGCGCGGGGCAGCGGCCATTGGCTGCCACCTGAGGCCCCTGTCACAGCACCTCACCCGGCTGCAAGTGCCATCGGGAAGCTTCTCAGCACGGCGCCTCCAGGGGCTGCCGGCCCTCTGCCTGCGGTCTTACGGATGCCCTAACAGCAGGGGCTTCTCGGTGACGAACGCATGTCGGCCCAGCCTCGGGTTCTAGTCGCCTACTGGTGATTCTTACTCTGACCCCAAGCAGCCCTGGAGATGGCCGGGGGTGACCACTGCTTCCCGGGGGGGTTGACCAGCTGAGTCGCTTCCCTCAGAAATGATCTCAGGGGCCGGAGAGAGAGTACAGTGGTTAGGGCACTTGCCTTGCATGCAGCCGACTTGGGTTGGAGGCCCGGTGCCACACAGGGTCTCCCGAGCCCTGCCAGGGGCGATCCCTGAGCACAGAGCTGGGAGTGAGCCCCGAGCACAGCTGGGTGTGACCCCCCTAAACCAGATGGAAAGAAAGCCATGATGTCAGACTACATCAAGAGACCCCGGGGGGGGAGCTCTGCCACCACACAGGCTGTGTTCAGTCTTCCCAGTTCCCGGCCCGTGGACACTCAGTATCGTTTCTGCTGGGGTTGGGGCCGGGGTGTGGGAAGCCTCCTCCTTCCGTGGACCCCCCACCAACGTCGTCGGCTCGAGGTGGAAACTCTCCGGAGGCCTGGGTTGCTGAAGAGGCTCTGGTAGAATTTCCATCGTGGGTGCAGTTTTACGGGTCTGCGGGGAGGGGCTCCGCCCTCGCTCGGCGTGTTTCACTCTGAGCGCGTGGGCCGGGGGCCTCTCTCGCAGCCAGGGGGGCCTGAAAGAAACAGGGCGCTCTGACCTCTGGCCCCGGAGGGCTTCACATCCAGACAGTGGGCAGAGGGCGGGGGAGGCGTGTGCGTGCTCGAGCAGGGGGGAAACGCCTTCCCGTGTTTCCGGGAGACCCCAGCGCCCCCCGCCGCCCCCCGGCCCCCGCCCCCCCACCTCAGCGACTAAGGAACCCTAAGACTGGGAGGCCGTCCAGGATCACGGAGGTCACCCCTGTAGTTTGAAGAGGAAACCAAGCCAGAGAAGGTGGGATTTCTTCCTGTAGACCCCGCCCACCGTCCACAGCAAGGCTGCGGTGACGGGACCCCCCCCGCAAGGCTGCAGCCCCTCCCTCCTGGTGAACGGGCTTCCTTCCCCTCTGAAGCGCCTTTCCCTCCTGAGCTTTGAAATTACAACGGGGGGTCCTCTGGGTCCCCCCCCACCTCCCCCGAGTATCACAGTGTCTGCGCGGACAGTCATGCGTGGCCGGGGAGGGTCCGGCGGGGAGGGCGTCTGCCGGGCGCACAGCCGACCTGGGTTTGATCCCCGACACCCCAGAAGGTCCCCTGAGCCCCCTCTGAGCGGTGTCTGCATGGGGAGGCGGGAGCCGGCCCCGAGCACTGCTGGAGTGTGGCCCCGCCCCCCACATCTAGGGCCCCCCCACCATGTCCCCTCCCGCCCACCCCCGCCCGATCCACCCGATCCCGGTGGGATCTCCCAGGAGCACAGCGGAGCAGCTAAACCTTATGGAAATGCCAGCCCCGCTGCTGATAGCCCGCGGGGGGGGGGCCTCCCCCCCCACCCCTGAGGCGGGTGCAGCCGCGCCCCCTCGGATGCTCTCTGCAGACACCCGTCTCCAAGTCATCTCAGGGTCCTGCGCCAGGCCGAGAACTCCGGGTTTTGTTTTAGAGCTGGGGGGGGCAGCTTCCCCCCACCCCCCTGCCCAGTACTTCTGGCAGCCCTGGCAGCCGCCCCCCCCCGCCCCCCATCTGCCGCCCCGTCGGCCCCTTGGCCCAGTCCATGGATCTGGAAGGGTCCGGGCCGCCTGCAGCAGCTGAGGCTTAATAAACTCCCGGCCGGGCCCAGCAGCCCTGCGATCAGATACACCGCGTTTATCTCCTCCATCTCTCGATATTAACATTGCAATTTTGTTTCCACTTCATTTTAATCCTAGAGTTGTATCAACTGCTGCCACTTTTTCTGTATTCGATATTAGATTTTTGTAACAAAGTCAAAGTAGGGGGAGGGAAAAGCCCTCGACACCAGCTCAAGCAGTGGGCCGTGGGGCAGGACATGGGCCGTGGCCCCCAGGGGCCGCTCTCCCGCCTCCCCGGGCAGGTGCCCGTCAGCAGCTCTGCTCTGGAACGTTCCTTCGGGCGGACAGACTGCCCTTCTGAGTGGTGGCAGCCTGGGCCGCGGTGCGGCGGGTGTGCGTGGCTGGTGCGTGTCGGGGGCGGGGGAGGGGGGGTCCTGCGGAACAGGGGTCTCGAGCGGACGGACTCGCCCCGTGTCTGCGGCCAGGAACGGCGTCCCTGAGTCAGGGCTGGACCCGGACACCGTCGTGCTCCTGGCGGGGCAGGCCGCGCCTCTCAGAGCCTCAGCGCTGGCCGGGATGGCCACGGACGAGGCTCACGGACGGACAGACGGACGGACAGACAGACGCGGCTCTCTCCAGGGCCGGCAGGTCGCCTCGCTCACTTGGCAGCAGCCGGGAGACGGCCGGCTGTGCGGGCAGAGCCCGGGACGCGGGGAGGCCGGGGAAGGTGTGCGGGGCGGGAAGCAGGGAACTGCCCCCTGGGAGAGGCCCCCACGCACCTGCCAGGGGCCACTGGGGAGCCCCCAAAAGGGTCCGCACCCCTGCTGGGCCAGAGCTGCCCCACCCCACACAGGGGAGCTGTTGCCTCTCTCCTTCTCTTTTCTCCCCCTTCCCCCACCCCTGCCCCTCCCCCACCTCTGCCTCTCCCCTCCCCTCCCCTCTCTTCCCCTCCACTCCCCACTCCTCCCTTCCTTTCCCTTCTCTTCCCCTTCCCTTCCCTTCCCTTCCCTTCCCTTCCCTTCCCTTCCCTTCCCTTCCCTTCCCTTGCCATCCCCTCCCCTCGCTATCCCCCTCCCCCTCCCCCCCTCTCCACCCTGCTCTCCCCTCCCCTCTCCTCCCCTCCCCTCCCCTCTCCTCCCCTCTCTTCCCTTCCATTTTTTGGGCCACACCTGGCAGTGCTGACTCCTGGCTCTGTGCTGGGGTGGGGGGATGTGCTGGGGCTTAAACCTAGGTCAGCGTGCGGCGCCACTGCCCCTGCCCATTGCCCTGTGTCCAGCCCACAAAGGCAGGGAGGTTCATGCTTTCAGGAAGGAGGGAGGGGTGCGGGCTGCTGTAGGGGAGAGTAAAGCATGGGCGGCGTCGGGAGGAGAGTAGGCCCTGCTGGAGACGTGACCGGGCCACCGGTGGTCTCAGAAGGGTGTTTGGGGACCCAGCGCCAGTGGACGGCCTGATGCCATCAGGGCTGGGGGCTGGCCCGTTAGCCAGCGTGCTCCGGCTCTGGCGAGGAAGTCTGAGCCAGTCGCCCCGATTCCGCGGCCCCTGAGCCCCACCCTCAGTGGAGGGAAAGACAGGAGCAATCTGGAGAGGCCGGACACGAGGCAGCTGTCCCCCCAAAGGCGGAACCCACGAAAGGATTCGCGTCTTCAGATGGAAAAGAACACGGTCAGGAATGTAATGGGACGCGCGGATGAGGAGAGAGCGTCTGGAAACGTGAAATAGGGACATGGACTGAGAACAAAATTGGAATGGAGGGAGGGAGGGAGGGAGGGAGGGAGGGAGGGAGGGAGGGAGGGAGGAAGGAAGGAAGGGAGGGAGGGAGGGAGGGAGGGAGGGAGGGAGGAAGGAAGGAAGGAAGGAAGGAAGGGAGGGAGGGAGGAAGGGAGGAAGGAAGGAAGGAAGGAAGGAAGGAAGGAAGGAAGGAAGGAAGGAAGGAAGGAAGGAAGGAAGGAAGGAAGGAAGGAAGATGAGAAGAATGTAGCAGTGTGACTCGGTTGGGTGGGCTTCGCAGAGAGAGAGAACACAGTCACGGGGTGCAGTGTGCCCCCAGCCTGGTTAGATGCATTTCCCAGGCTGCACAGGTTTCCTGGGTACCAAGCCATGATTCAGGAGGGGGTCGTGGGACCAGAGTGGGAAGGGCGTTTGCCTTGCATGCAGTTGACCCGGGTTCGATCCCCGGCATCCCATAGGGTCCCCCAGGCACCTCCAGGAGTCATTCCTGAGTGCAGAGCCAGGAGTAAGCCCTGAGCGTCGCCAGGTGTGACCCCAAAACAAAACCGAAACGAGGGGACTTGTGCCAGGTCGTGTCTGCAGGGCTTCAGACAGTGGGTTTATACCATGTGACTTTTTTAAAAAAAAATTTGGGCCTGAGGGGCTGGAGCGATGGCACAGCGGGGAGGGCGTTTGCCTTGCACGCGGTCGAACTGAGTTCGATTCCCAGCATCCCATATGGTCCCCTGAGCACTGCCACGGGTGATTCCTGAGTGCAGAGCCAGGAGTAACCCCTGTGCATCGCCAGGTGTGACCCAAAAAGCGAAAAAGCAAAAATAAATAAATAAATAAATAAAAATTTGGGCCTGAAAAAAAAAATTGGGGCCTGGGTTTCATACCTGGTAGTGCTCGGGAGATACTCCCAGCTCGGTGCTCTGGGGTCGCCATTGTCAGTGCTCAGGGGTCCAAGGGTGCAGGGTGGTGCCTGGGCTGCGTGCATGCCCCAGATGTGCCCAGCCAGATGCTCGGTGCAGAATCTGTGTCTCTGCATCAGCTCCGCCCTGTGCAGATGCTCTCGGGGATCCTTCTCCGTATCCCCTTGCCCCTTCTGCCTGTCCGTCTGCCTGTCCGTCTGTCCATCCGTCCGTCCATCCACTTGCCCATTAGTTGAGCCGAGGGCCCGTTAAGTATGAGGGGCTGCTGCTGGCGTGGCTCCAGCCTGCCCCGGGTCTTATCTTTGTGGACTCCTGGGTTCAGGGAGGCAGGCCACGCCCTGGGAGGGGAGAGAGGGGAGGCCGTGGCCGCCGCCATCTGACCTCCACGTGGGGACCATGCGGCCGTTCAGAACTCCATCCAGAGGCCGGAGAGATAGTCTAGGGGGGCGGGTAGGATGCTTCCCTTGCTCGTGGCTGACCCAGGTCCAATCTCTGGACCCCACAGTGTCCCCCCATCCCCCCGCGTCCCTCAGGGAAGTCTGTCCCATCCCTGCTGTGCCAGGCTCGATGTTGGGAGAGCAGAGAGCTGGGCCGGGAGCTTGGCTGCAAGGGCTGGAGCACCGGCTTTGCGCACAGGAGGCCTTGTAGAGTGAGCCCTGAGCACCTGGGGTGGGGCCCCAGACTCCCAGCACACGAGTCAGACACAGGTGGGGGGCGGTCAGCGAGTGTCCTCTCGCAAGCCAGGGGGCCAGGTCACCCCGCAGTGTGTAAGGAAGGGGGTCCTTGAGAAGAGGACGGGGTGGGGGGACGGGGAGAGGGGAAGAGGAGAGAGGGGGGAGAGAGGGTGGGGATAAGAGGAGAGAGGGAGGAAGAAAGGGAGGGAGGGGAGGGGGGAGAAGGGAGGGAGGGGAGTGGGGAGAGCCAGACCCCCGTGGGCCGCCTCAGTGGGTTCCTGCCCGGGAACTGAGACTCCCCGGCTGCGGGTCTCGTGATTACTCCACGGACACAGCGTGTGAACAGCACACAGGTGGAGGCCAGCCTCCGGCACCCTCGCCCTCGCCTGGGGGGTTGTGGGTGTCTCTGGGCGCCTCCCTCGGCTGAAACCCCTTCCCGCGTGTGCGAGGATACAACGATGATAAGCCCCCTCCCCGCCCAGAGCAGAGAAGGTGTGGGAGGACTGGAGGCCTTCCTGGAGGAGGTGAAGTTAAACTGGGGCTGGAGGAAGAAGAGGATCTATCTTTTCTGGCGACGAGGTGGGCGTGGGGGGAAGGAGGGCAGGGCCAAGGGTGCTGCGTACTGAGTCCCTGCCCGAGGGGAGGGGACTGGGGTCCTGGGGAGGCGGGAGCAGCACGGAGCCCCCTAAGGAGGCCTTTGCATCGGTTCTTCACACTCGCTGGCAGAACGGCTTCCTGGGGAGCGGGGTGCCTGGGGGTGGGGGTGGGGGCGGGGGCTCCGCGGAGGCTGGCAGGGATGGTGGGGCCGCTCTGCTCCCCCCGGACTCTGCCATTGCGCTCCTGCAGCCCCCTGGGCACGGGGCAGATGTGTGCCCGGGACCCACATGGGCGGTTCCGGCTCCAGGAGGCAGCCAGCCTTTGCCTTCCCTCTCCAGAAGGGGCTTTGGGGACCGCTGTGAGCAGCGGATGGGGTGGGCCGCAGGGCCCGGCACAGCCCCCGCTCCCGCGACGGAGGGTCCCCACGGGTCTCTCAGCCTCCCGCGACCCAGATTCAGCAGCTGTTGTCCCCGGCCCGAGGCAAGACTGCCGCTGGCACACGCTCTCCCTTCCCGGCCGCCCGCTAGGCCGCCCGCTGGGGCCCGGGGCCCGGCTGCATCGGAGAAAGGGAGGGTGCGGGATTCGGGTTCTGCTCCGAGAGACCCCCCCCACCCCCCGAACCTTTCATTCCCGGAAAGCGGGATTGGCTTCCTGGTTCCCAGTCCACTTTCCGTGCCCCCTCCTTCCGCTCAGACGCTGGACAGGGCCTGCAGGCTGGGTCCCACTTCCCTCCCGGAAAGCCAGGGACGGATGAGTGGCCTTCCTCTTCCTCCCCTGCCCTCGCCATGTTGCGCTCCTGTGTTCCGTGCTAGACGCTGGTGGGGGGGACAGTCAGCCCCCGGGACGGGGCCCACGGGAGGTCCTGGCAGGCAGCAGCAGAAGAGGCTAGTTAGGCAGTAGGGAGGGGTGCGGTCTGCGGCTCACGGGGATCTGTCTGTGCCGTATCTGCCGGCCACCTCGGGGTCCTGCAACGGGCACCTGAGCCCCAGGCGCCCGTCTCCCGGGCTTTCATTAAGAAGTCCCGCCCCCGAACCTCTCATCCTTGCGTCCTGCCCCTGCCCCCTGCGTTCCTGGTCCCCCCTCCCTCTGCCACACCTTGGGTGCCCCGGAACCTTCAGGGTGTAACCTGAACGCCTCGACGTGATGTCGGCCGCCTCTCTCATTCTCTCACTGCCTCCCCCCGTGCCCCCCCGCACACACACACCACAAACATCTCGCTTCTCTCAGGGCGTTTCCTGCATATCCCTTTGGGGTTGCCTTTGCAGCCGGGGCCGAGTCTGCTGGTGGGAGCTTGGCTGAGGCCTCGGCGTCCTGTGAACGGTGGGACGTGCCCGTGTCGTCACTGGGGTTCTTGGAGGCCATGGGGGAAGGTGCGGGGGAAGGAGAGCCAGGCGCGGCGGGCTGGGGATCAGGGCCCCGCGGGGGGCACCTGTGTCCTGCCACCGTCCTGCCCCATCCTCGCCCTCTGTCCAGGTGGCACGGGGCTGTTTCCGGCCTTGGGTCCTTGGTTCTGAGAGCGACAGAGTGGAGGCTGGGTGTGGCTGGTACGGGAGATGCCCCGGGTTCCGTCCGGCTCTGAGCACCATCGTGGGGGGGGGTCCTGGTGGGTCCTGCACCTCCTGGTCTCCCCCCTCCCCAAAAAAGCAACAGAAAGTGAGGGAGGGGCCCCAGGGCCGTCGCTGCCGCTGGCTTACGTGTGTGCAGAGACGGGTCCAGGCTGGGGGCGACGGTGCCTCCGTCTCCTCCCCGCCTGCAAAGGTGCCCCCCTGCCCACCACCCACCCGGAGTGTTCTTCCGGCTCTGTGCGCCCACGGAGGAACGTCCCGGCGGGCCCAACTCCCTTGAACACCCCATGCCAGCCCCCACCCCCACGTCTGAACGCTGCTTGTGTGGCGTGGGGCGGGGGGGCCCCTGTGGGTATCTGGGGTGACTCTGCCAGCTGACGGGAAAGCAGGAGGTCCTGCATAAAATAAGACGCGTGTAGGAGGTGAGGAGCATTTGCCTTTGAAATCGGGCTCTCGCGGGGCCGGGGCGGGAGCTGGAGGCTGGCACGGCCCCCTTGGCGGCTCCTCTGGAAGAAGCCCCTGTTCGAAGGCGTCTGTTGTTGGAGCATCCTCGAAGAGCAGAACTTTCCAGAACCAAATGCCACAGGAGGAAGTCTGTTCTTTAAAAAACCGCAGGGGCCCGTCTCTTCTGCTTCCTTGCAGGAGCGTGGCCTTAGAAGGCTCTCCGCCCCCCCCTCCCCTGCCGGGGGAGATGGGGTTTAAAATGAAGTCGGGGGGCCGGAGCACTGGTACAGCGGGGAGGGTGTTGGCCTTGCATGTGGCCACCCTGGGTTGGATCCCCCGAAATCCCATATGGTCCCCCGAGCCCACCAGGAGTAACTGACTCCTGAGCATCGACGGCTGTAGCTCACCCCCTCCCCAAAATGAAGTCAGGGGGCTGGAGTGATGCTACAAAGGGTCGGACGCATGCCTTGCCCGCAGCCAGGTTCCCCGGCGCCCCGTGTGGCCCCCCAGCCCGCCAGGAGTGATCCCCGAGCCCAGATCCAGGGTACACCCTAAGCGGCACCAGCTGTGGCCCCAAGACAAACAGCAAGCTGGAGGCAGGAGGGGCGTGAGGCTTGGTCCCGGGGTCAAGGCGCTTGCCTCGCGCGCTGACCCAGGGCGGGTCCCCAGCCCCAGTTCAGGTTCCCTTAGCACCGCCACGAGGGGTGCCCGAGCAGAGAGCCGGGACCACGCCCTGAGCACTGTCGGGCGGCCCCCTCCCCGCCCCCGAGTGAAAGAAGGCCAGGATGGGGCGCAGCGAGGGGCCATGCGTATGTGCGGTGCGGGGCTTGGCCCCTGCTCCAGCAGCACCCCCAGACGCCAGCGGGGCGGAGAGCTCGGTTTTCCCTGGGGCCCCACCAGGTTCTGCTCTGCGCTGGCCGCCCCCCTTTGGCGCTGGGAACCGAGCCTGCGCCCTGCGCGCACCCGCGCGAGGGACGAGGGCAAAGAGGTCCCCCCAGGCGGTCCTGGGAGGCGGGCGCGGCATGGTGAGGGGACAGAAGAGAAGGGGGTGGGATGGGGGCTCAAGAGGTAGCGGGCCGCCAGAGATGCGACGAACTTCCGGTGGGCCTCCTCGTGGGGCTGGGTGGGACTTCCGGTGGGCCCCCTCGTGGGGCTGGATAGGACTTCCGGTGGGTCTCCTCGTGGGGCTGGGTGGGACTTCCGGTGGGCCTCCTCGTGGAGCTGGATAGGACTTCCGGTGGGCCTTCTCATGGGGCTGGATGGGACTTCCGGTGGGCCCCCTCGTGGGGCTGGATGGGGTTTCCGGTGGGCTTCCTCGTGGGGCTGGATGGGACTTCCGGTGGGCCCCCTCGTGGGGCTGGATGGGATTTCCGGTGGGCCCCCTCGTGGGGCTGGATGGGATTTCCGGTGGGCCTTCTCATGGGGCTGGATGGGACTTCCGGTGGGCCTTGTCGTGGGGCTGGATGGGATTTCCGGTGGCCTCCTCGTGGGGCTGGATGGGAATTCCGGTGGGCCTTGTCGTAGGGCTGGATGGAATTTCCGGTGGGTCTCCTCGTGGGGCTAGGTGGGACTTCCGGTGGATCCCCCCTGTGGCTACGCGGGACTTCCGGTGGGCCTCCTCTTTGGGGTAGGTGGGACTTCCAGTGGGTTCCCTCCTGGAGCTATGTGGGACTTCCGGAAGGCTTCCGCTTGGTGGTAGGTGGGACTTCCGGTGGGTCCCCTCCTGGAGCTACGTGGGACTTCCGGTGGCCTCCTTGCAGAGCCCTCTGTGTGTGAGTCTGATGGTGTAGGACTCCCAGGGCGGGAGGAGGACAGAAGGTGCCAGATCATTTTGGGGGAGAACAAGACCCGAGTGGGGCTGAGATGCCGAGGGCCACAAGGCCAAGGAGGAGGTGGTACCGGGAGAGAATCAGGGCCTCTCCCTTCGCAGGAGGCGGGGCCCGAGAAGAAGGGGCCGTCTGTGCACAGGCGGCTCGGCACGTCCTGGGGTCCCGCTGCAGTCCAGGCACTTCCGGTGAACGATGACGCATTCCTCTGCATCCGTAGTCCAGTGGGATCCCGGCAGATCCCATTTGATGCACCCCAAAGTCCAGACCGAAAATCCCTTTCCTCCCGGGGTTGCCAGCTCGGAGATGCAGCAGGCAGCTCCTAGGGCCAGGGACACCCATCTGGAGTGGACACAGTCCTGCATTTGGGCCTGACCTCACGTGCCCCCCACCCCCCACAACCCCCAGGTACCCGGGACCAGAAGGCACCACACCAGCTGCCCGAGCATCGCAGGGAGGTCTGGCCCATGCCACTGGGAGGGCAAGAGTGACTCTGGGTGCCTGGGCCCGGGACTGGGGTGATTCCTGATGACCCTAGAGGGGGACAAGACCATGTGGCCCTCCAGAGTGGACCCCACTTGTCTTTCCTACCACCAGGGCGAACCTCAGCGGGCTCCCCTCCCTACTGGGGGAGATGACCACCGGAGATCCACAGAGGCGCCCCCTCTCGTGCTGGGCCCCGGTCTAGAGACAGTCGTGGGTGCACCTGGGACTCAGGTTGGGGACCAAGTGTCCCTGCACAATGCCAGGTCGCATCAGATTGGAGGCGGGAGGGCCCTGCACTCCCGCCCCCCAACCCTGCAGCGGTGAGTGGCAGTGGGCGGGGCCGTCCGGAGTTGGTGCAGAGGGCCAGCGGCCGCCTGCGAGAGTGGGTGGGGGGGCTCAGCCAGCCCCCACGTGCCTCCTAAAGCGCATCCTGCTCCTGGGAGCGGGGAGGATCCGAGGCGTTCCCAGGACATCTGTTCCTCATTCTGGGAGACTGATGTCGTTTCTCTCCCCCACCCCACCGAGTGGGTGCGGCCAGGTCAGTTGGGTGCAGAAGCCCGCTGGGGTGAGCCAAGCAGCGAGGAGCATTTGCCTTCTGAGAAAGATCAGGAAAGACCCCGAGGCGCCTGGCTCTGACCCGGGGAGGACGCAGGAGCCCGAGGTGCTGTTTGTCTCTGGTCTCCGCCTGGCAGGGGGCGGTGAGGCGCCCTGCTTCCAGAACCTTCGCTGGAGGAGGAAGCAAGGAAAATACGTGGTTTTTTTTTTTTTCCTTCCCCCGATCCCACTTACTCCCCCTCGGCGAGATAGGACGGACCCCGCACAGCAGCGGGGGAGCTCCGGGCATTTGTCACCCTGAGGCTGGGCGCGGCGGGGGGGCGAGAGGGGGGCCGGCAGCCCCGCAGGTGTCTGTGGCCGCATCTCATGTCCTTCCGCGGTAATGAGCATCTCCGAGAGGATTCTGAGTCATCAGCTCGGCGAGCAGATTAAATTAAGGATGCAGGAAAATGAGGCGCGCCTCTGCGAGCCGCTTCTCTCCGAACCAGGGGAAGGAGCGGCCCAGACCCTCCTCCACGGCAAGGCGCCTTAATTAGCCGGCCCGGCCGCCCCTCGCTTCTGAGTAACCGTTTCTCTCCCACGGCATGGCTGCCGGTGACCCTGGGGACGTAGCGGAGACCCTGCCCTGCCTGGCAATGTGGCCGGTGGCTGGGATTAAGGCCCCCTCTTGCACCCCTCCCGTGGGGGCAGTCTCTGCCCCCCCCTCACCCCCGAGGAAGCAAGCCAGTGTACCTCGTCCTTGATCCGAGTCTTTCTGGACGCCAGAGGCCACTCGATGGGGCAGTGCGGGTCCCGTCTCCCCGACAGGATTGGAACAAGCCCGTGTCCAGAAAGCGCCATGCCTGTTCTAGAGAGATCCGTCACTCTCGGTGACACTTTTCCAAAGCCAAGAACCCCCCCGCCCCCCCCGCTGGGTTGCGTGTCAAAGGGTGGATGGATGGATGGAAATCGACTCACATGCTGAGTGTGACGTCCGAAGCCAGCGGGGAGCCCTGCGCCTGGTCCCCCCCCCCACCTCCAGGCGCTCGGGGAGGGTCCCTGCTTGGTTCTTCCCACTTCTGGGGGCTGGAGCAGTGCCGGGGTCTCGCCCATCTGCTCACGGGGCTCCCCGGAAGTCTGTGTCTCCTGACACGGCATCTGTGGTCGGGTTCGGGGTCCACCTCCAGCCACTCCTTGTCTCGAGAGCACCCATGCAGGAGGCTCACGGCGTGACACGAACTGAGGGGCACGTCCTCCACCCCCCGTGCTGTTCCCTGCAGCCAGCCCCGACTGTCCCGGAATGGGACCTGCAAACCGGACCCCTCCCCGCCCCCCCCCCCAGCTGCCGAGGTCGGGAGCAGGGATTCCTTCCTGAGGCCTCAGGCCTTGTCGCTGGGCGCTTGGCTGATCCCCCAGGATGGCGCATCGTGCACGCCCCGCCCCCCCAGTCCAAACCCTCAGGAATTCTGCAGAGCCCACCCACCCCCAGACTCCAGCCTCCCCGAGGAGAGCCCCCTCTTTTGGGGAAGAGGCAGCTGTGAAAGGTCAAGTTGTGGGGAGCCCTGAGAGTTGAGGAACCGGGCTCAGCCGGGGGGGGGGGCGCCTTGTGCCCGCCCCCAAGCTTTCCTGGGCACAGCCCTGGGGGTCCCTGAGCCCTCCAGGGTGGCCAGTGCCCCTCCTCTGTCAGCCCCGAACTAGAGCAACTCGGCCCCCCCAGATCCCAACCCGGGACTGTCCCGCCCGCACAGTGGGGCCGAGAATTGGCACGGCCACAACCCCCCAAAGCCCCCATCACAGCTTGGGAGCCCCCCACCTAGGAAGGAGACAAGGTCCGCGCCCAGTCAAGGCCCGTGGCTCCGGGTGGCGAGGCAGGTGGCCAGCCCGGCAGAGGCGGCGACCTGGGCCAGGCGCTTCCCGGCCCACCTGTCGGACGGAGCGGGTGGCGTCTCTGAAACGCGGCCATGAGCACCCAGCGAGGCCGCGGGGAGCCCGTTTCCCTCCTGTCCAGTAGTTCTCCGGCCCCAGCCTGCCCCGGAGCCCAGGATGGTTCCATCTGGGACTGTCAGGGGCCGTGCGGGGAGGGGTGAGGGGAGGTGGGAGCTGGGAGAAGGGATGGGCGGCCGTGGAGGCCCCCCGGGATCCAAGCATCTGGCCGGGGTGGGCTCCGAGTGGGCTCCCGGGGGGTGGGCTGCCTGCCGCCATCTGGCACGTGCCCGGGGCCCGCTGTCTCACGTCACGTCTCCCGCGAGAGGGGTCCCGCCCATCTGCAAGTCTCAGCTCTCAGCCTGGGGCCTGCCTGGCAGAGGCTTCTGGAAGCCCAGCGAGAGGCAGGGGGCGGGGTGCGGGGTGGGCGGCCGGGAGTCGAGTGTGAAGATCCACCGTCCTCCCTGCAGTCCAGAGAGGGGGGTGCATGGAGGCTCTGCGGCGGGAGAGGGGCGTGTCCGTCTCCGTCCTCGCCACTGCTCCGGGCCGGGCCTGTCCGTTCCTGGACTCCGGGTCAGGGCATCTGTCTCGGCCCTCGGTGGCGGTGGGAAAGACGCGCCCTGAGGGGCCGGAGCCTTAGCACCGCGGGGAGGGCGCGTGCCTTGGGTGCAGCCCACCTGGGTTCAGTCCCCAGCTCCCCCCCAGTACCGCCAGGAGTACAGAACCAGGAGTCAGCTCTGAGCACTGCCAGCTACGAGCCTCAAAAGCGAAACCAGGAATTGCGCCTTGAATTGGGGAGGGGGGCATCCCTGCGTAACCAGACTGCGGGACCTCGCCCAAGAGACCCGCCGCACAGCCCTCCGCTGCCCTCCGATGCCCGGGGGTGACTGGGTGCCCCCTGCTGCCCCCCGAAGCCTACACTCCAGGAAACACAGCTTCCCGGAAGCTCCGTCAGGGCTGAGCTCCTGACCCAAGGATTCCCTCTGTCCCCGAGCCCCAGACTGCAGCAGGGGGATTTCCTCTGCCCCCTGCTCCACCTGCCCCCCCCCACCCCAGCCCCAGGCTGCTGCGGGCAGTACCAGAATCAGACTGTTAAATCTCGACTTCCTGTGTCTGGCCCCCTGTGCGGTTTTTTTTTTTCTTTTTGGGTCACACCCAGTGATACTCAGGGGTCACTCCTGGCTCTGCACTCAGGAATTACCCCTGGCCGTGCTCAGGGGGACCCTATGGGATGCTGGGATTCGAACCCGGGTCGGCCGCGTGCAAGGCACACGCCCTCCCCGCTCTGCTATCACTCCAGCCCTCCCCCCTGTGCGTTTTTGAGGGGCCCGCGATGATCCAGATGCCGCCAGAGCAAACCACATGCTGACCTGTGGGGCGTGGGGACCCCAAAACTCCGGGCCTCAGGGCACACAGCCTTCGGGCTGCTCAGGCATGGAACCCAGGGGCGAGGTGCTGCTCACACGGGTGGGGTCACCGGTGTCTGGGGGTGGGATCTGCCTGAGCACCTCCCCCCTTCCAGAGCTTTCTAGCCACGTGTCTTTCTGCACGGTCCGTGGGGACGTGGCCGGCTGCAGCGGCGCACAGGGGAGAGAGAGCACTCAGGGAGTACTCCTGGTGATGCCAGGGGAGTCGAACCCGGGTCTGCTGTGTGTGAAGTAGGTGGCTTCCCCCATACTGTCTCCCGCCCGGTGTTTTCAGTTTTGAAATCAGGAGCGCGGGGCTCCCTGGCCAGCCCCGGAGCAGCCGCCGGCTGGCTGGTGGTTGAGGCCGGCCTATGCCGCCTATGAAAGTGGGATGGGCGGTCCCGTGGGGGCGTCACTCGCGCCCGTCTGCCCGCCCTCGGCGGGGACAGGGGTCCTAGCAGACCTGATGATTCCCAGGAGAAGGAGCTGAGGCCGATTAAATTAGGAGCTGCTCGGAGCTATTGTTCTAAGCCGGTGCTCGGTTGCTTGGAGACAGATGCTTTTCCCACCCCGAGTCTTCACCGAGATCTTTGGGAGGAGGGGCAGTGGGGCGGGGCGGGGGTCCTGGGCACCCCCCACACAGGATGTCTCCTCGGCGCAGAGACGGGCCCTGGGTGGCACTTGTCCCCGTGGGCTCTTCCGTAAGCTCACTGAGGGTCCACGAGCACGTCTAGGCTGGCGGCCACTCTCCTGGACCCTCAGGGACAGCACTGGTCAGCCGCCTGCCCCACGCCTGGCTCTCACTGTTGGTGGAGGTGGCCAGTCGCTAAGCGAGAGAGACGCCGCCGTCCGGCTCCACTGGGGGCCCACCCGCAGCTGCCACCTCAGGTACTTGGAGGGTTGGGGAGGTCAGTGCTGGCCTCACCACGCCGGTCGGCGTGGACACTGGCGTCCTTCCGGTCACTCCCAAGGCAGTCGGCGTGGACACTGGTGTCCTGCTGAGCCCACAAGGCAGGTCGGCGTGGACACTGGTGTCCTTGTGGTCACTCCCAAGGCAGTCGGCGTGGACACTGGTGTCCTGCTGAGCCCACAAGGCAGGTCGGCGTGGACACTGGCATCCTTCCGGTCACTCCCAAGGCAGTCGGCGTGGACACTGGTGTCCTTCTGGTCACTCCCAAGGCAGTCGGCGTGGACACTGGTGTCCTTCTGGTCACTCCCAAGGCAGTCAGCGTGGACACTGGTGTCCTTCCGGTCACTCCCAAGGCAGTCGGCGTGGACACTGGTTGCTGGTCTCACAAGGCTGACCAGTGTCGGGTGGACACCGGTGTCCTACTGACCCCAGAGGCAGCTGCCATGCAGCACCGGAAACCCGTGTCTCCTGCCCGTGGGGGAGCTGGTCCCCGCTGCCTGGCCTTTGGGGGGGCCGTGGCTTTTAGCCCCCGGCAAGGCAGTGCTCCAGTTCCCAGCACCCCAAACCTCCGCTCGCACTCTGGGCGCTGCCCCCCTTGCAGGCTTCAGAGGTCGGAGCATGGAGCAGAAAAGTATCGTGGGGGAGAAGGGAGGCGCATTGGAGCCGGAGACCCCTCCAAACCACAAGAGGGGACGTGGGGGGGCCGAGACGCGGCGGCGAGAGGGGAGGCTGTAACGAGAAGGGACGGAACGACGCCCCTGGAGTGTCACAGAAGCCTCACCCCAGTCACTGCAGGCTCCCGGAAACAGCCCCCCGCATCTCCGGGGCTCCCCGGGTCCAGAAACGCAGTCGGGCTGTTCCCGTGTGTGTGTGTGTGTGTGTGTGTGTGTGTGTGTGTGTGTGTGTGTGTGCATGCAGGTGCGGGGAGGTTTGGGCCTACACCTGCTGGTACTCTCAGCTCAGTGCTCGAGGGTCATCCACAGTCCTGGGGTCCCCCCATGTGTTGCTGGGACGGAACCCCAAGTTCCTGCGTCAGGCCCGGTGCTCCAGCCCTTCCCGCTCTCTCGGTCCAGAAAGGGTTTGGTTTTGGGGCCCCTCCCCCCCAGCAGGGCTTGCTCCCGGCTCTGCTCTCAGCAGTCACTCCCAGCTGGGCTCGGGGGCCCACCTGGGGGGCCGGGGGTTGAGCCCGGGTTGGGCGCACGCAAGGCCGGCGCGTCACGGCCGTACCACAGCTCCAGCCCCCCGAAACACCCTCTTCACGAGAGGAGCGACTCATACAGCGCGGAGCCCGGCGGTGACGCAGGCGGCTATTTTTATCCTCGCCGAGATGACTCCAGCCCGGGCCTGACAGCCCGCGTGTGTGCGCCGGGGGCTCGGGGCGGCCCCGAGGGGGCAGGGGCCAGCCCGCGCCCCCCGAGTGGCGTGTGTTTGGGATAATGACGGTGACGACGACGAGGCAGCGGTGCTTGCTTGCACACAGGAGAGTCAGGGCACGCGTGTGGGCGTGTGTAACTGCGCCTCACGCATGTGGGCGCGTGTACGTCGGGATGCAAGGTGTGTGTCTCTGTGTGTGTGTGTGGGGGGTGTGGATTCGAACCCAGTGTTCCCGCCCCGCGCTCAGCCCAGCAGGACCGGCTCTCCCTGCTTCTCTCGGCCGAGCTGCCCCCACCCTGTCCTCTGCTCCCGGCTGGGAGGCGCGTCTCGTTCCCGTGTGTGTGTGTGTGTGTGTGTGTGTGTGTGTGTGTGTGTTCCTGACGCCACACAGACGAGGGTTTCCTCTGCAGGATGGGGGGCGGGGCCCCGGGCACCCCCACGACGGGTGCACTCACCCCGGCCTCTCTGCACAGGAGGCCGAGAGAAAGGCCAGAGCCACGGGACAGCGGGGAGGGCGCCCGCCTGGCACGCGGCCGACCCGGGTTCGATCCCCAGTACCCCGTAGGCTCCCCCAAAGCCCCGCCAGGAGCGACCCCCGAGCACAGAGCCAGGAGTAAGCCCGGAGCACCGCCGGGTGTGGCCCCCAAACCCAAACAAAATCAAAAGCTCTCGGGGGCCCCCAGAGGGGGCGGAGGAAGCCCCCGAGGGTAGGGACTAACCCGCTCCTGTAGGGCGCTGGCGCTGCCCCATTAAAAAATAGATGAAAGAAGGAGGACGCGGGAGGAGAGGTGATTAAGTGGCGGGCGAGTCGCTGCAGAGCGGCTGATGAAGAGCGGGGCTCATTAATAATTCATCCCGGCGGCCCTTGATTGGCTCCCCCCGAGCGGGCGCGGGCCCGGCCCGCCCTTTGATTCCCGACCGGCGGCACAAGATTAAAAACAAACGGGGGCGGCCTGGGGGGACTCAGAGCGGATCGCGGGGCCCCGCGAGGCAGGGGGGCCGTAATGAAGTTGGCGGTGCAGGAGGGAGGAGAGGGGCGCCGCGGCCTGCGAAACTCACACCCGCTGGGGGGCACCCACGGGGGTATGGCGGGAGGGCCCCGTGCCCTGGACGGGTCCAAGGGTCCAAGCGGCTTCCCCACCCAGCTCTGGTTGGCACCAAGCCCGGGGGGCCACCGCAAGAGCCTGTCAGTGAGGCTCCCCGGCACACGCGCACGCACATACGTGTCAGGGACCCACTAGAGACAGCGATGCCTGGGCCTGCGGTTTCTCCAGCTTCCAAGGACCCGTGGGCACAGGCGGAAACTGGCCCTCAGGGTGGACAGGGACCCGGTTCAGATGTCTGGCCTCTCCCCACAGCTGGACCTGCCTGTCTAGCCCCAGATGTGCCCTGTGTAGCATGAGTGCGTGTGTGCATGTGTGCATGTGTGTGAATGTGCATGCATGTGTGCACGTGTGTGCCTGTGTGTGCGTGTGCATGTGTGCACGTGTGTGCATGTGTGTGCACATGTGTGTGCGTGTGCATGTGTATGTGCATGTGTGCATGCATGTGTGTGCCTGTATGTGCTTGTGTGTACATGTGTGTGCATGTATGTGCATGCATGTGTGCATGTATGTGTGTGCATGTGTGTGTGCGCGTGCGCGTGTGTGTGCATGTGTGCTGAGTCCATGCAGCGCTGTCCCCGGGAAGGCCTCAGCGCCTCTCTTTATTCCGGGCACCTTGCCTTTGTCTTTCCGCTTTCCTGCTTTCTCCGGAGCAGCTGTGTGCCGTCCCCGGGGCCTGCTGTGATGGAGCTGTCACCTCGGCCTCCTGGCCCGTGGCCGCCCTGCCCTGCTGTCCGTGCGCCCCTCCTTGATCCGCCCTGTCCTCTCCTTCCCTCCTGCCAAGTGGAAACAAAACCCTCTTGAAGTGAGATCTCAGCTCCGTGGAGAGGCCGTGTGCAGCGGCGAGAGCCCTTTCCAGCCGCCTCGCCGGCACCAGCGAGCCCGAGACTGCCCGGCTCAGGCCCGGGCGTGGGGGCGGGGAGGGGGGCCGGGGCCGGAGCATGGGAAGGACCCAGCCTGAGCGCACAGACCCCAGGCACCCAGGGGCACGGGGAAGGGGACACAGCACACAGAGTGTGGCCGCTGACCGGGCCCCGGGCCCAGGACGGCCCTGGGTCAGGAAGAGACTCGCAGGACAGTGAGATGCCACCCTGGGGGAGAACACGGGACAGTCACCAGCCATGGCGTAAAAGCCGCATGATGCGGCGATGAGGGCGTCTGAAGGAAGACCCGGTGGTCGGTTGGAACGTCCTAGAACCCCGTGGCCAGTGCACAGGGACCTAGTCGGAGACGCAGCCCAGCAGCCAGCAGGGCGGCTCCCAGCACGTCCGGGGGTGGGGGGGTAGCCTGGGCACAGCCGCAAGAACAGGCAGAGACAGTCCCCACGGCGCCCACACGCACACGTGAGCACACAGGAGCACACACAGGCCTGGAGGGTTTCAAGCCCCCGAGACTACTCCACTACACACACACACACACACACACACACACACACACACACACACACACACACACACACAGAGGCCTTGATGAGGTTTCAAGACCCACTACACAAGTGCGTGCGCACACACACACACACACACACACACACACAGGCATGGAACAGGAAGGAAAGATGCATGCCCCCACCTCACACCCCCTCAGGCTGGGACTGGACCTTCCAGGAGGCAGAATCAGGGCTGAGGGCCCCCCAGGGGCTGCTAGCTCCACTGTGGGGGTCTCCGCGTGCTGTGGGGTTGCCGGCTGCCCCCCTCCCCGGACTCCTCTGCTGCAGGAGAGAGAGAGCGAGGCCCGGAAACGCCCCCTCACCCTGGGGACGAGGACGCTGTGTCCACCGCCAGCTATTTCCAGGAACTTCCAGAATGTTCCAGAGTGGCTGGACTCCCTGGCTGCAAGTCGCACGGGAGGGGGGACCCCCTCGGAGGCGGGTGCGGGTTGGCGGCGCTTCAGCAGCCCGCCAGCTGCTGGGCACCGCGAGCCCGCGCTGTGAAGCCCCCCTGCCCCGGGCCCAGCTCTCTAGCCCCCCTTTTCGCCTCTGGGGGGACCTTCCGTGCGCAGGTGGGAACCGAGCACAGGCCTTGCACACCAAGGCCGGGCATGGCCCCTGGGCACAGCTGACCGTGACCCCCCAAACCCCCAAATCCAAACCAATCAGAGCCCCGGGCAGGCGGGCTGGCACTGCCGACTCAGGCCTCTCTCGCCCCTGCTCTGCCCCGGGAGGGGAGAGATGGAGCGCTGGGGGCGGGGGGCTCGACAGCCCCCCCCCCACACACACACAAAGCAGAGTCAGCTTTGAGCTTCTCCGGTGTGACCCCAGCAACCCCCTCCGGGCAGCCTCAGCCTGGGTCCCTGCAGGAAGCAGCTCCTCTCCCGCCTAATGACGCCGCATTTGCATGTGCGGCCCTGCCGGGGGTGACTCCTGGGGTCGGCTGCGGGGGCGGGGCGGGGGCAGGGCGGCGGTCTTCTCATTCTTCCCCATCTCCTGCATCCCCTGCTTCCCAGTGTGCCGACAGCCCTGGTCTCGGTCCCTCCCTCCCTTGCCCCCTTGGAGTAGTGAGGGGCTCTGTGGCAGGGCCGGGGGGTCGGGGGGGGCGTCCACAGGCGAGCAGAGACTCGGGGAGCCAGACTTGCCCCTTTGCAGATGGTCACGGAATGTTCCAGGCTGTGGCAGCACCAGGAGGCCAGGGCGGGGTGGAGGCAGGAAGTGGCCCCTGGGCTCCGGATGGTTCTGGATGCCCAGCGTGACCCCGATGCCACGGTTCTTGCTGCCCTCGTCCAGCAGGAGCCCGGACCCAGGTCAGCCGTGAGGAGCTGGCAGAGGGAGTACGGGGTGGGGGCGGGCGGGACCCCGCTGCCTCCCCAGGGTCCCCGGGACTGGGGAGTTTTGCTCCTTAATGAGGCCCTTGCCCCGGGCTGCCCCCTCTGGGCAGAGACACTAGTTAGAGCCAGAGCCGGGGCAAAGGAGCAGCCGGGCGGTGCTGGTTCTGGTTCTGGTTCTGGTTCTGTCCAGGGTGAGCTGCCCTCCCCAGCCCGCCCTCGGCTACAGCAGGACGCCGCAGAGAGGACCCGGGGAGGGTTTGGTCAGCTCCAGCCCGGACTGTCCCCGCGGCCTGGGCTGCAGGGATCATGCAGGGATCATGGCATCCCGGGTGACCGCACAGGGCCGGGCCGGGCCAGGCCGGCGCGCAGGCGCCCCCTTCTGCGGAGAGGGAGCAAGAGCCCGGGATCCGCAGAATCCACGCCCCCACCCCCAATCCTGCAGCCCTGTTTGCAAGTGAGACTCTGGGGGGACCCAGACGCCCCCTCCCCGCGCCCCCCTCCCCCGCCCTGCATAGAGCCAGGAGCCAGACCGAGCTCTGCCAGGTGTGGCCCCAAACCCAAAGGTTGTATATAATATGATACTCATAAGATGTAAATTGCAGAGCACTGCACTGTCGCACTGCCGTCCCGTTGCTCATCGATTTTCTCGAGCGGGCACCAGTAACGTCTCCATTGTGAGACTTGTTACTGCTTTTGGCATATCGAATACGCCTGGGAGCTCGCCAGGCTCTGCCGTGCGGGCGGGATCCTCTCGGTAGCTTGCCGGGCTCTCCGCCTCCCTCCCGCCAAAGAGCACACTTTCCTTTCATCCCCTTCCCGCCAGAGAGCACCCCTGTCCTCTGTTCCCTTTCCGCCAAGAGACTTAACCGTCCCCCCGCCCGGGCCTCTCCCAGCCGCAGCTCACCAGGGGTCAGGAGGGCCCGCCCGGGAACGCGCCCTGAACCTCCCTGTCTCTGTCCCTCGGCCTGGGCCGGGCTGTCCCCTCAGACCTCTCAGTTTTGTGTCATCGGACCAGAGTGGACTCGGGGGCCTGGACCTTCCCGTTTCGCAGTTGCAAAATCGGCGTGTCCCGGAGAAGTCCAAGCCCGTTTGCCATCGAGCCTCCGTAGGGCGTCCACGGAGCGGGGGGATAGGGCCCCTGGGGGACCAGGCCGGGCGGGGGGCAGCGCTGGGGCCGAGCCGGCCCCTCGGGGCACTTGAATCAACCACCCGAGTGGCTCTCACCCGCGGGTCTCCGGGAAGCAGGAAGAAGGCGTCTGCGTCTGCGGGGGGGGGGGGGTCTGGCAGTGGGGGGCTTTGCGTGGGTGTCGCTGAGCACTGGCATCCGAAAAGGGGAGGGTTCTCCGGAAACAGCCCCCACCCCAAGCTCATTGTCTGAGTGTATTCCAAGCACTTTTGCTTTTTTTTTTTTTTTTGGGGGGGGGTCACACCCAGCGATGCACAGGGGTCACTCCTGGCTCTGCACTCAGGAATTACCCCTGGCAGTACTCAGGGGACCATATGGGATGCTGGGAATCGAACCCGGGTCGGCCGCGTGCAAGGCAAACGCCCTCCCCGCTGTGCTATCACTCCAGCCCCTCCAAGCACTTTGAGGGGGGGGGTTGTTTTGTTTTCGTTTTTTTCAGTTTAGGGGCATCTGTGGTGCTGCAGAGGGAATGTGGGTGGCCGCGTCAAGGCCAGTGCGCCCCCTCCCCTGACCCCTCCCCTACCCCCTCCCTCCCCCTCCCCAGCCCCTAGAGGCGGGTTCTCTAACCCTGGTGCTTTCTGCTCCATTTCAGAGGGTCTGGCCGTTGGCGTTGGCTTCGGGGCGGTGGACAAGACGGCCTCGGCCACCTTCGAGAGAGCCAGGTAAGTCGCGGCCGGCGTGGACATGCTGGGGAGCAGCGAGAGGGGGGGACACCCAGCCAGCAGCCCCTCTGGACAGCTCACCGCACAGTGCTCATGCCATGGGGGCAGTCGGCCTCCAAACTCGCCCACTGCTGATGGGAGGTGGCAGGATCCGGCAGGCAGTGCCCACCCCACCCCGAGGTTCTGGGGGGCGTTTCCAACTGACTGTCCCCCCCGTCCGGGGGCCTCTCAGGGCCAAGGCCGGGCGCAGGGGGCAGGGAACAGGCGCCCCAAATCCACTCTCCCTTGGGGCTTCTCAGGGGCTGGCGGGAAGGAGCAAAAGTCCAAAAGGAACCGGGTGGCGGTGGGAGGGGTCTGGCCCACGTGCCCACTTGGTGACCTGACTGTGGCCCCAACTGCCCCTCATGAGACCTGGGGTCACACCACTGGGCAGCACAGCCCCGGGAGGCCCTGTGGGTGACACGCCCGGGGCTCTTTGCTCTCCTGTGATGGGCCGAGTTTAAAGGAGCTTCAGGGGGGCTGGAGAGATAGCACAGCGGGGAGGGCGTTTGCCTTGCACGCAGCCGACCTGGGTTCAAATCCCAGCATCCCATAGGACCCCCTGAGCAGGGCCAGGGGTAATTCCTGAGTGCAGAGCCAGGAGTAACCCCTGTGCATCGCCAGGTGTGACCCAAAAAGCAAATAAATAAATAAATAAAGGAGCTTCAGGGCGCCCAGCTGAGCACTGCCGGGCTGAGGAAGCCTCGGAGCAGACGGGCATCTGCGCCACCCGCTGTCCCTTCTAGAAGGTTCTCCTGCCCCTCAGTCTCTCCGGGTGCTTTCCCCTCCCTCCCTCCTCTGCTCCCAGCAGACGGGGCTCCCCTGAGTGCTCCCCCCCCCCCCGTCCCTCACATTGTCACCCCCGGGGAGGGGGACCCCAGAGGGCTCGGCCTGTGGTCACTGGGGAGGGGAGGGCGTGTTTCAAGAACCACGAATTCCTCCGGTTCCAGAGAGTTCCACGGGCGGGCGAGACCTGGCTGCAGGAAGGTCATCTCAGATGGGGGCAGAGGGTCCCCTGGCCCCCCCCCCGAGTGACCCCCGAGCACAGAGCCAGGAGTGAGCCCGGAGCACTGCCAGGTGTGTAGCCCCGAAACCTAGAAAAACACCGTTCCCGGGTGGTTGGTGGGTAGCAAGCAGGTGGGCGGGGGGAGGCCGTTCTTGGCTCTGCCCTGCGGGGGGGGGGTCAGACTCAGGGCCTCCCACCTGCAGGGCCTGTGCGCTACCCCCCCGGGGCCTGCCGGAGTGCAGGGGGCCTTTGCCTTCTCTCCCCGTGACAGCAAACGCTGCAAAGGGCTCTCGGGCCTGCGGGACCTGCGTGCGGCTGCTGCCCTCTGGTGGCCAGAGGCGGCTACTGCTCTCCCCGCACGGGCTCGGCCCTGCTGCCCGGCTCTCGGGCAGGACGTGCCCGGCCCTGCCAGCAGGGGGCGGCCTGGCTCACAGGGAGCAGGTGCTCTATGCAGTGCTCCCCCGTTCTCAGCGTTTGGACCCGCGGCCACGTACGCTGCTCACGCTTGCTTCCTTCCTTTTTCCTTTCCTTTCCTTTTTTCCTTTCTGGTCACCCCCGGCGATGCCCAGGGGTCACTCCTGGCGGTGCTCGGGGACCCTACAGGATGCCGGGAATCGAACCCGGGTCGGCCGCGTGCTGGGTGCTTGCCCGCCCCGCCGTCCTGTCTGTTTATTTTCCTTTCCGCAGCACCGGGAGCGGGGCGTTGCCCCCAGCTCTCCGTGTAGACGGGCCCACCCGGCAGGGCCGGGCCGGGCTGGGTGCCGGAGCCTGTGCTCTCTGTTCGGGAGGTTCCCGGGGACTGCGGGGCACCCCCCCTGCGCCCCTCACTTCCCCTGGGAGCCGTTTCTGCGCTGCGCCCTGACCCCAGGACCCAGCCGCCGGGCAGCTACCCCCGCACGTGGCTGAGGCGGGTCTCTCCATCAAGGGTCCATCTGTCTGTCCAGCAACGCCTAAGCCTGATTCCCCGGGCCGGCCCCAGCGCCCGTATATATGCTAGTACACGCGCCCTGCTCGAGGGGGGCATGCCCGAGCCAGGGCGCCCAGCCCGGGTCTGGAGAAGATCTGGGAGCAGGCACTCAGCTCTGTTGGCCGGAGCGAGGCTGTCCGAGCACTGTCGGAGGGGCACTCCGTGGTGGAGGTGCTCGTGAGGGCAGATGCAGGGATGACCCCCGCTGGCCGTGCGTGCCCTCCCCTCCCCCCCAGACGATCACACCCAGCCAGGTGGGGATGGTGCCTGATGTGGGGTCAGGAGACCACCCCGCGGGGGGTCCACCACACCCCGATGGTCTGTCCTGCTGGGTCCGGGCCTGCCCAGCTCACTCTGGACACGTCCTGGGGGGTCCTCCCGCCAGCCTGCGCCCCCGGGTCTGTGTTCCCACGTGCTCAGTCGGCTGGTGCTCTGTGCCCCTGTCCCCGAGGGCGGCAGTTCACGTGGGGCCTTGGCGACCTCCCCGTTGTGCTGGGGGACTCCAGCCGGCAGGCGTCTGGCAGACCCGTGGGGGCTGATGTCTGTCCAGTGTCCCTGCCCCTCATACTGGCTCTCCCGCCTGTCCAGCTGGGCCCCGGGCAGAGCCTCCCCGCCCTGGAGAAGGTGGTCCCAAGGGCCTGTGGCCTTCGGCCTGGAGCCAGCCTCAGGCACGGGGTCCCCGGTCAGAAACCACGGGGGTTCCCTGGCGGGGCTGCCAGTGGCCTCTGCTCTCTGTCCTGCCTCAGGACCTCCGCCCCTGCCTCGGTTTCCCCTCTGGCCACCCTAGGCTACCCTCTCGGTTCCAGCGTGGGCTGTCACTTGCCCTGTGCTGCCTTCCTGTGTCCTGGGCGGGGGTGAGGGGGTGGGGGGGACATTCGCAGCCACCCCAGGGAGCTCTGCCCGGGGGCGCCCCAGCCTCTGCCCGTCAGCAGCTCCTCCAGACCCCAGCAGCGTCCCTCTGCCCCCGCCCGGCGGTAGTGCCCATGCCCCTCCCCCGCAGCCCCGCGGCGGCGGCTGAACTGGCACAGCTTGGCACAGGGGCCCCATCTCTGCACGCCGCGCCCTCTGTGCAGCCGGAAGCGGGCTTGGAGGGGGGCGCGGACCCCGCAGATCTCCGTGGGAGCTGCAGCCCACCCGCCACGGCGGGCCAAGGACCCTCCCGCTGGCCTCACGCTTCCCCTCACGCTCTGGGTGGCCACTGGCACACGGGCCGGTGCTTGTACGTGTCCCTCGGGTCCTGCCTGTGGATTTTTCTCCCTGCCCGGTGCTCGCCGAGTTCCCTCTGGGGTCGGGGTCCCCCGGGAGGGCCCCCTTGCTCCTGCCACCTGCACGCCTGCTGGCAGTGTCCAGGCACCGCGGCCTTGTCCCCCGCCTCCCCCCCCCCGGCACAGCGGCTGTGCCCGGCTCACACGCCGCAGGAGGCACAGTGCTCGGGACCACAGACACCAATTGCCAGGACCCCGGGGGCCCCGAGCTGAGCCCCCCACATCTGCTCCCCCTTGAAATCCGGGTAATGGGGTCGCAGCCCACCCCACAGACTATCGGGCCCCCCTTCTACCTCTCAGCTGCACATGGGGACCCGCAGAGGAGCGAAAGCCCCCCACCCCCCACCCCCCCATACCAGCCTGCCGATGCCCCCCCCCGAGGGATTTGCACCTCCCTGAGTGGGGTCTGCCCCCGCCCCCACCGTGACTGCGGAGGCTCTCAGGGGGAGACCCCTCTGCAGGGCACGGTCCTGGACAGGGGCCTCACCCCCTGGCGTCTCCCCGCGCCCTGCCCCGCCCCCACGCCTCGCCTTGTCCACAGGATTGGAGCAAGCTTGAACTTGGGCGAGGGCAGGAGTGAAACCAGGGCGGGGGATTAAGCTCTGCCTGGCGGGCGAGTGCCAGCAGGCCGGTGGCGCTCTGTTTACCAACAGCGCCGTGTAATCACTCCTTTCCGCGCTGCCCTTCTCTGCCGACCCGCCGGGCCCTCGGGGAACCCAGACGCCCTAAGGAACATTCCAGGCCTGGCCGGAATCTCGGGCCCCTTTGGCATCATTATTGCCAGAGGGCCCATGGTCTTGCGGGCGTGGGGGGGGGGCGGAGGAACCGCAGTGCCCATTGTGCCAGAGACCCTGGCTGGCATGACTCGAACCCGCGCCTTTCCCTCTGCTGAGACCCGAGACCCTAACTTCCGGGCGGGCTGAAACCTGTCCGGGACCCACCGGGCTCACGGGGATTCAGGTTCCTCGACTCGCCCAGTCCAGAGCGTCTCTGGGGAAGTAGCCAGATGAGGCAGGAGTCACTCGGGGGTGGCGGGGGCACCCCAGGAGTCCCCGCTCCCGGGAGCTGCTCACCAGGACGCCCCCCCCCACGCCCGGGGGCTCCCCCACCCGCAGAGCAGACGTCGCGCCCGGGCGGCTCCGGGAGCCGGAATCCGCTGCCAGTTTCCTGGGGGCAGAGGGAGGAGGAGGTGGGGACGAGCGAGTCTGACCTAAGGGCCCAAGTTTGGTTCCTGGGGCCTCTGGCTGCGGCCGACGCAGCAGATCGTACCTCCCTGGGGCCTCCGGAGGGGACACAGCCCCCCGTCCACCCTCAGCCCAGCCCGTCCCCCCAGCCAGTGGACACAGTTGGCCGGCTGGTGTCACGAGAGTGCTCGGGTGACCGGGTCATCAGATCCCTCACACCTGCATTCCTGGGGAGTCTGCTCCGGGGAGCTCCAGGGGACCCCCCGCCCCCTGCCCTGCCGTTACCCGCCCCTTGCCCTGCCGTTACCTGTGGGGTCCGGCCTGGCGAGGTCACCTTGATGGTGGGGGTGGGGGGTGGGAGGTGGGCAGGGAGGGCGTCGGCTTGCTCCCTGGCCTCCAGCCTGACCCTCCGTGGGCCCAACTCAGGGCTGTAAGCCACGTCCCCCCGGCAGTGGGGGTCACTGGGGAGACCCCCCCGCCTCCCAGCCCCCACCCTGGGCTGTAGGGAGAGACCCATCCCGGGGCTCAGGCAGAGTCTCAGCCCAACCCCAAGGATGTGGAGTGGAGGAGGAGGACGCGCGGGTACTGTCTTTGCCCCTCCTGGTCCCGTGGGGTCGGCTCTGTGCCTTCTCCGAGGACAGGGCTGGGCACGGCGTCCCCCTCGCAAGTTGCTTTGTCAGTTGCAGGGCTAGAGAGCGATGGTACAGCCGGGAGGGTGTTTGCCTTGCACGGTCCCATCCCCGGCACCCCATAGGGGCTCCTGAGCACCTCCAGGAGGGGTCCCTGAGTGCAGAGCCAGGAGTAGGCTTGGGGCAGAGCCACCACACACACACACACACACACACACCCAGCAACAAGAATCAGCTGTCGGGCATTTGCCAAGCCCTGTTCCCACTATGGTCCTCTGGGTCATGTGACGCCTTACTGCTTTCTTGGCAGGCTTTTGTTTCTGTTTTGTTTTTTTTTTTCCAGTCACACAAGGTGATGGTCAGAGGCTCCTCCTGGCTCTGCACTCAGGAATCACTCCTGGCAGTGCTCGGGGCACCCTGTGGGGTGCCAGGGCTCGAACCCAGTTGGCTGCGTGCAAGGCAAGGGCCCTCCCCGCTGTGCTGTCGCTCCTGCCCACTTGGTGGTTTTGTTTCTGTTTGGGGGCCACACCTGGCGTTGCTCTGGGCTGTGTCTGGCTCTGTGCCGGGGTGGGCGGGGAAGGGGTGCTCAGGGTGCAGGTGAGCCTCAGGGGGCTAAACGTGGGCCTCTGAGCCACACCCCCGCCCATCCTTGGCCCGTGAGGCCAAGCCACTGGGGAAGGGGGGAGTCCGTCTGCAGGGGCGTGGCCTGGCCCAGCCTAGGGACGCGGGGGACCGGTGTGGGGAGGCGTCTCCGTGGCCCGGAGTGACCGGACCTGGACTCAGCCCAAGGCCTGGCTGGGAGCGCAGAGCGGGGGGATTCGGGAGCCTCACCCCTGCATGAGCCTCCCGGGATCTGCCTCTAAGACTCTTGACATGCGATTTCCGGTTTGGGGGATGCCCTCTTCAGTTTCCGGAACAGTCCAGGGTATAATCAGGGGGTACTTTTTCTTTGTTTGCTTAAAGACTTGAGGGAGCTCTGAGTCCTTGTTTCCTGAGAAGGGAGTAGACGGCCCAGTAAGCTAAGGGCTCTCTGGGCCCCCCGCCCCGTGATGGGATAGGCCAGTGAGATGGCTCAGGACAGCCCCCTCGTCCCCCTCCCTCAGGCCGGGTAGCCCGGGGTCTGCGTTTTGCTTATTTATCATTATTTTTTTTTTGCTTTTGCTTTTCTGGGTCACACCCAGCAATGCTCAGGGGTTCCTCCTGGCTCTGCACTCAGGAATTACTCCTGGCGGTGCTTGGGGGACCATATGGGGTGCCGGGGATCGAACCCGGGTCGGCCGCGTGCAAGGCAAACGCCCTCGCCGCTGTGCTATTGCTCCAACCCCTGCTTATTTATCATTATTATGGTTTGGCGGCTTCCCCTGGCGGTGCTGGGTGGGGCTTGCTTCTCCTGGTACAGTGCTCAGGACTGTCTCCCGACAGTGCTCCGGGGACCATGCCGTGCAGGGCTAAACGCGGGGCTCCCACACGCGAACCCTGGGCTGTCGCCCTCGCGCTGTGTACCCGGCCCTGGTCTGAGTGCGAGTGGGCGCGGGCAGGGGGTGCCCGCGAACTCGGGTTCCCGCGCGTGGCAAGGGTGCCGCCTCAGGGCCCGGGGTTCTGGATTTCCAGCTGTCGCCGGCCGCTGCACGGGGGCCACGATGCCAGAGCCCCCGGGAGGCCTTTGACCCCGGCCCTGAGCTCACACGGCCCCGCACCGGGCTCTGCTCTGCGGCCCGCCACCTTCCGGGGTCAGACCAGGTGCCGTTGGTCCTGAGGGTCTGCGGTGCGGCCTCGAGACAGGGGCGGCGGGGCCCAGGCCCAGCTACCAGCACCGAGGGTCCGAGTCGGAGCAGCCCAGAACACTCCGGAAGCTTCTGGAGTCTGTCTCCCTTCTCTCCGCTCCCAGGTCGGGGGAGGAGCCTGAGTTAGATTCCCGAGAGGTCGGGTGGGGGCTGCTCCCTGCTCACCTCCTTCCACGGACACCCCCCCACCCTCACAGAAGGGCCCCTTTGTTGTGAGAAAGGGAAGCCCCAGTCACCAGCAGGGAGAGTGTTTGCGCTAGGGGGAGGAGTCAGCTCAGGCAGGGCTGTTTCCTCAGGGGCACACAGAGAGTAGCCCAGTCTGCTGCAGGAATGAATGAATGAATGAATGGATGGATGAATGAATGAGTGAGTGGATGGATGAATGACTGGGTGGGTGAGTGGGTGGATGGTGGGAGGGAAGGAAGAATGAATGGATGGAGGAAGAGAGGAATGAATGATGAATAGGTCAATGGATGGGTAGATGGACGGCTGGGTGAAACAGTGAAGGGATGGTTGAATAATGAATCATGAATCAGTGGCTTGATGGATGGATGGATGAACGGAGGGATGGATGGAGGGATGAATGGATGAGAGGGAGCTAGGCTGTAAGCCTTTCCGCCAGTCCTTTGCATTCTTTTCTTTTTCTCTCTTTTTCTTTTTCCCTTATTTTGCTTTTTGGGTCACACCCTGCGATGCTCAGGGGTTACTCCTGGCTCGTGCACCCAGGAATCACTCCTGGCGGTGCATCGGGGGACCCTATGGGATGCTGGGAATTGGGGGACCCTATGGGATGCTGGGAATCGAACCCGGGTTGGCCGCCGTGTTTAAGGCAAACGCCCTCCCCGCTGGGCTATCGCTCCAGCCCCCTTTTCATTCTTTTCAGTGCAGTCTTAAACAAACCTACAAGGAGAATTCTAAATTCAAAAATCCCCGCTGGCCCTTCAGCCAGCATCAGCCCTTCAGCCCAAGGTACCTTATTTGTTTGTTTGTTTGTTTGTTTGTTTCTATTATGGAAGTGTGCCCACCTACAGGAATGTGGGCCTCCATCACGTATCTCACTGGTGCCCCGTGGCGATGCAACAGCAGCCTTCCCGCTCTGCTGCCCGGAGAGCGGGGAGGTGGAAAGTCTTATTTGGGGGAGGGGTTGGGGGGGGGATGGGACGGCTCCTTGATGACGTAGCCAGCCCTGTCTGTGTCTGGACATCTCAGGGCTCCCTTTCCCAAAGGGGCTTTCTGCCTTTGATCTGCTCTGTGTGTGTGTGTGTGTGTGTGTGTGTGTGTGTGTGTGTGTGCATGTGTGTGTGCGCGCGCACGCGTGTCTACACAGCCGCGGTGCCATCGATGTGAAAGTGACCCCTGCGGCAACCCAGCGTGTTTATCTTATCAGGAAAATACTAAACCAGGCCCCGAGAACAAGGGCGTCAGTCTTCGCGGCCCTCCGCGCCCGGCCGGTCCCGGGTTCCAGTGTGCAAACCCCCCGTCCCGGCCGAGCGCCCTCTGAAAGGCGTCATTGTTTCCGGACCGGAACCGGGTGGCTCCCGCCCGCTAATGGACCGCCCCCTCCCCCCTGCGCCCCCTGCCTCCAGGGTTGCGCCCAGCCTGCCCGCAGCGCTTTCTTCCGCATCTCGACCCCACGGCCACGGAGAGGTCAGGCCAGAGGAGCACTTCCACGCCGAGCCCCCCGATGCTCTGCTGGGGGCACCGCCTGGCTGGGAGCACCGCGGGGCGCGTGTCCTGCAGGCGGGCACATCCTTGCCTTGGACACTCGGGGCCTGGGTTCCTCCGGGACGGTTGGGTGCTGGGGAAGGCCCGGAAGCCTCCGCCCTCCGGGCCTGGGCGGACCCCCAGCCCCTAATGTTCTAGGGCACACGGCGTCGTCTGGGTCCTTAGGGGACAGCGGGTGACAGCAGGGCGCCAGCCACCTGGTGTCGTCAGCGTCACAGTCCTCAATAGGCGGTTCTCAAGAGGCCAGTAGCCGCCTCTAAGTGAGTGACCAGCGACCTTTTTCCAGCAACTATGCCCCCGCCCCCTTTCCCCCAGCCGTTTCTGCTGTCTGATTGGCCACATTCTATATGAATCCGGTCAACTGGGTGGTTACAGAGTGACCAATCGAATGTCTCCATAGTCAACGATCCCCACCCCTTGGCTGCTTCTGTTGTCTGATTGGTCACATTCTATATGAATCTGGTCAACTGATTGGTTACAAAGTGACCAATCGAATGTCCCCTTAGTCGACTATCCCCGCCCCTTGGCTGTTTCTGCTGTCTGATTGGTTGGTCACATTCTGTTTGAATCCGGTCAACTGGTTGGTTCCAGAGTGAACAATCAAATGTTCCCTTAGTCGACTACCCCCGCCCCTTGGCTGTTTCTGCTGTCTGATTGGTCACATTCTGTATGAATCCGGTCAACTGGTTGGTTACAGAGTGACCAATCGAATGTTCCCTTAGTCGACTGCCCCCGCCCCTTGCTGTTTCTGTTGCCTGATTGACCATGCCCTATGTAAACTCAATCAACTGATTGATGGCAAAATGACCAGTGAATGGCCCTCATAAGGACCCAGCCTGTAAAGACCAATCAGCTCATCCGGGTGAAGACCAGCCAGTCTGTCTGGAGAGCCAGCGGCCAGTCAGGTTGCTCCTACAGGGCCTTCCCCGGTGGGCTTCCTCGCGCCCACTGTAACGTTAAGTCAGAGCAGTAGCCACTGCGCGCAGCCCGGGGAGGCTGTTGGCCTCTCGCTCCCGGGACTCCACAGGACGGATGGGGCACTCAGAGGGGCCAGTGACAGTCGAGCTCAGCGCCTCTGCAGCCTCGCTTAACTTGGTGCGGGGCTGGAGCCGTAGCACACGGGGAGGGCGTTTGCCTTGCACGCGGCCGGCACGGGTTCGATTCCCAGCACGGCCAGCAGTGATTCCTGAGTGCAGAGCCAGGAGGGACCCCTGTGCATCGCCGGGTCTGGCCCAAAAAAGCAAAAGCAAAAAAGTTTTATGTTCACTTAACATACAGTGTCACGGACAACAGGGCGGGGAGTCGGGGCTCTGAGCGGGGCTGGTGCCATTCAGGGCCACCCACGCCCCACACCTGGCGTCTTTGATCCGGGGAAGGGGAGCTAATGCCAGCACCTCCCGAGGCCTCCCGGCAGGCGCCTCTGATACGGGGAGGGGTGTTTGTGCCGTGAGAGGATGATCACCCCGTGGTGGGTTCGGAAGTTGGAGGAAGCGGGAACCAGCGGCCTGGAACCAGCGGCCCGGCCAGGGTCAGGCTCCCGGTGAGGACCCGGGTGTCCCCTGGAGCCCCTTCCCGCCCCAGAGCCCTCTGCTGCTGTGACAGCCGGCCGCCCTCCCCTTTTATCTCCCCCACCCCGTTTCCATCCCAGCCCCTCCGCAAGCTGTAATTATGTAGACACTTCCCTTGGCATAATTACCGTCTGCCTGTCTTGGAGTCTCTGCCCCCCCCAGGCCTGGCCCCCCACCCCTGCAGGTGTCCCGGAAGGAAGCTGAGCCCCCAGCTTCCTCTCAGAGCTGCCCTGATGAGGTTCTGGGGGGGCTTAGGACGAGAGTGGGGCCCCCCAGTTGCAGGCCCGGGAGACCGAGGGGAGAATCGTTCTCTGCCCCGAGCAGCTTCAGTGTTGGGGACCCTGAGGGCCCCCACACTCAGGGCTCTCGCCTCCCAGCCCCCGGTGAGCTCAGCCCGAGCTCAGTAACTTCTTTACTATTATTATTATTATTATTATTATTAAATGTAGGAGTACTGCTCTCTGTTCAGCCGTTGATTAAGCTGATTGAATTGGGCATGAACTCCACATTCACTGTGTCATTGTCCTCCTCTCGCCCATTGATTTGCTCAAGCGGGCACCAGTCACGTCTCCATGGTGAGACTTGTTGTTACTGTTTTTGGCATTTTGAATATGCCATGGGGAGCTTGCCAGGCTCTGCCGTGCGGGCGGGATACTCTCGGTAGCTTGCCGGGCTCTCCGAGAGGGAAGGAGGAATCAAACCCAGGTCGGCTGCGTGCAAGGCAAACACCCTACCCTCTGAACGCCAAATTACTTTTTTTTTTTCAATTGAATCACTGTGAGATACAGTTACAAAGCTTTCAGGCTCGAGGCTCAGCCGTACAATGATCGAACACCCGTCCCTCCCCCAGTGCACACTTTCCACCACCAGTGTCCCCAGCACATCCCCTCCACCGTCCCAGTCCTCACCCTGCCTCCGTGGCAGACAATTTTCCCAGTACTCTCTCAGAGCTCAGTTACTTCTAAAAAATATAGAATACTTTTTTTTTTTTTAAAGAAAACCAAACATAAGCTCCTCTTCGAGACACAGATGTCTTTTTTCTTTCTCTCTTTTTGAGTCACACTAAGCAATGCTCAGAGGTTCCTCCTGGCTCTGCACTCAGGAATCTCCCATGGCGGTGCTTGGGGACCGTATGGGATGCCGGGGATCGAACCCGAGTCAGCTGCATGCAGGGCAAATGCCCTCCCCGTTGTGCTATGGCTCCAGCCCACGGATGTGTCTTTTGTGGGGAGGGCATGAGGCTCCCCCTGCACCCCGCCTTGGTTCAGTGGCTTCTGGACTCTAGGGGTTTTAGCAGCAGGCCAGTGCCCGAGGGGTGCAGGGCCCGGTGTGGGCACGGGTGGCACGGAGCCGGGAAGGAGCCCACGTTGGTCCCTCCTGTGTGAGCGCAGAGGGAGCTCACCGGGCATGTGGAGAGGGGGTTGGTGTGGGGGCAGGGCCCCACGGGTGGCTCATGTGAAGCGGGGAGGAGAGAGACGGTCACTTGGTCACTTTTCCCTGGTCCGCCTCTGCCCCCCGGGACCCAGGGTTGCTGGGTTCTTGTCTCGCCTCGCAGGAAGGAATGTCAGGAGTAGCCAGCAGTGAAGTGAAACAGATTTTTTTTTTAAATTTTTTTATTGAGTCACCATGTGGAAAGTTACAAAGTTTTCAGGTTTAAGTCTCATTTATAGAATGCTCGAACACCCATCCCTTCACCAGTGCACATATTCCACCACCAAGAACCCCAGTATAGCTCCACCCCGTCCCCCCGCACCCCTAGCCCCCACCACCACCCCTAGCCCCTCCCCTGCCTGTGTAACTGATAAATTTCACTTTACTTTTGAAGTGAAGCAGATTTTAGCTGGAGGTTTGGAGGGGAAGGAGGGAGAGAGAGTGGGAGAGAGGGTGGAGAGTCACGCGTCAGGAGAGAGCCCTGCACACACCCAGCACTAGGCAGGAGAGCACGAGCGGCCCCATCTCCAGAGGGGAGATGCGGAGACACGCGCTCAGCCCCGGGGGCGCCAGCAGCCCTGGGCTCGGGAGCACATCCGGCCCTTCCTCTGTCCCACGTGGCTTTTTTTTTTCTTTTTGGGTCACACCCGGCGATGCACAGGGGTTACTCCTGGCTCATACACTCAGGAATTATTCCTGGCGGTGCTCAGGGGACCCTATGGGATGCTGGGATTTGAACCCGGGTCGGCCGCGTGCAAGGCAAACGCCCTACCCGCTGTGCTATCGCTCCAGCCCCCCAGGTGGCTTTCATAGAGCATCTCCTCGGGGTGTCTTGGTCTGGAACGTTCTGGAGCCTTCTCTGGGCTCTGTCCCTACAGTTAGGGTATTGGAGGAGTCTCCTTCATGGGGGGGGCCGTCTCCTCAGGGCCCTTTGCTGGGCCGGGCGAGGGTCTTGGCAGGCCTCGGCTCTGCAGGGTGGGCCTTGCAGCCCCAGAGCTGTCACTCCCCGGGAAACGCCCTGCCCCCGCCGGGAGGGCCCCCCCCTGCCTGCGTCAGGGTGGCAGGAGGTGACTCCGTCCTTGGGCCCCTCTGGTTCCCCCCCATGTCCGTGGCAGCTCGCCGTGGTGCCGGCCGGGGCTGGCGTTTGGGGGCGAGGGCCCTGAGACCCTCCTGGTGTTCTGTCCCTTTGGGGGCCACCCGGGCGGTGCTCGGGGATCACTCCTGGCTCTGTGCTCGGGGATCACCCCTGGTGGGTGCACCAGGAACCCTTTGGGGTGCCGGCGCTCGAACCCTGGTCAGCCCCATGCGAGGCGAGCGCCCTGCCTGCTGTTCTGTTGCTCTGAACGAGAGTCCTTGAGCTTCTCCCCCCTGGGGGTCCCTCACCTCACTGGCTTCTGTGGCTCAGCTTGCGGGGGGGGTGCATGGGCTGTTTCCACTCGTGGTATGGTGGTCCGTGCGGGGGCGGAGGGTGTCGGGACAGGTATCGGGGGTCCTGCTCTGTGCCTGGCAGTGGCTTTGCTGGGTCACACGCTGACCCTGTGGCGCCCCCCGCCCCTTTATGGAATTGGTCCCACCTTCCTCATTCCCCAGGCGCGGCCCCCCCACCCGAGAGCCCCTTCAAGGCACCCCAAGGTGCCACGGGGCCAGGAGCTGAGTGAGGGCGTGGTCAGGCCTCTGAGTGTCCTCGGTGCCAGCCCGGGCAGGCCTGGAGGGGGTGAAGGTGTTCAGAGCTCAGCTCTGCCCTCTCCTCCCCGCCCCCCTGCCCTCTCCTCCCCGCCCCCCTGCCCTCTCCTCCCCGCCCCCCTGCCCTCTCCTCCCCGCTCCCCTGCCCTCTCCTCCCCGCTCCCCTGCCCTCTCCTCCCCGCCCCCCTGCCCTCTCCTCCCCGCCCCCCTGCCCTCTCCTCCCCGCCCCCCTGCCCTCTCCTCCCCGCCCCCCTGCCCTCTCCTCCCCGCCGCCCTGCCCTCTCCTCCCCGCTCCCCTGCCCTCTCCTCCCCGCTCCCCTGCCCTCTCCTCCCCGCTCCCCTGCCCTCTCCTCCCCTCGGTGAGCCGAGATCCAGTGCTCACGGTGCTGCTGGCATCCCCAGGGCAGGGGAGGGGGCGGGGGCAGTTGTGGCCCAGCCTCCCTCCCACAGAGCAGGTGGTCACCTCCGAGCGCCCCTCCCCCAGGACCCCCTGCTCTAGTGAACTTCTGTCCTTAGAGACCCTCGCCCTGTGCTCAGAGCCCCTGGCCGGGCCCCTGGGGTCCCTCGCTTCTCCAGGCCGGTGTCCAGGAGGGGAATCTCCGGGGGGTTGCTCTGCCCTCTCTCCCTCCCACCGTGTCGTGTGGGTGCAGAGAGCCCCGAAGGATTAGTTAATCCCTGAATTGCCGCCTTGTGCCTTGTCATTACAGGAGGGCTCAGGGATGTTCTGGAAGTTTCCCAGTCCGGGGGACATTCCTTTGTCTCCGCTTCCTTCCTGGGTCACGTTCACTTCTCCGGCGCCTTCTTGCTGCTTGTCGCCGTTCCGGTGGGGGTGGGGGGCGTTGCCCCCCTGTCGTAAGGGTGGCTCACGCCCGTGCGTCCTGCGCCGTCCTGTATGTAACCCAGAAGGAACTTCAGCCCTTGTCCACGCCTCACGCGTGGCTGAACTGGGCCTTTGTGAGTGACGCGGGCCCCGGCTGGCCACTTAGACCGGGCGTCAGGGGAGACTGACTCCTCAGGGGGCGGAGGGGGGAAGGTATAAAGGGGGTTCCGCAAATTCCACTGGAATCCGGGCTCTCCTGTTGATGAGGGGTCAGCGTGACTGGGTCCCCCTGAGACACGGCGGGAGCGAGAAGGAGCCCGGCTGAGAGGAGAAGGCCTGGACAGAGGAAGGTTCTTCACCCCCATAAGATTCGGGGAGCACCAAAGATTGAGAAGGCAGAGGGGGCGGAGGGTGGAGGGGGGGGAATGCTTCGATGCCCAGAGGCTGCGCAGGGATCAAACCTGCGGCTTCCACATGCAAAGCTCACGTGTTCCACCCTTTGCACCACCTCCCCGGCCTTCTTGGGATCCACCTTCCTTTTTTTTTGTGCTGTTTGGGGCCATCCCCAGCGATGCTCAGGGCTTACTCCTGGCTCTAGGCTCAAGAATTATTCCTGGCAGTGCTCGGGGGACCATCGGGGCTGTCGGGGATCGAACCTGGGTCCGCTGCGTGCCAGGCACCCGCCCTCCTCGCCGTCCTGTGGCTCCGGCCCCGTGCTCTGGTCTCCCTCGGACTCTGGAGAGCCGTAGACGTATTTCACGTCCTTTATCGTGTTGTTCCCCCATTACTCAGCATCCGGCAACTTTGTTTCTGTTTTCGACCCGCTGCTAAGTGGATCTGTCGCAGACGGCCAACAAACCTGCTCCGTGCGGGCGTCGAGAGATGGGCCGAGACCAAGGTGGCCCGGAGCGGAGAGGGGGGTCTGGAGTCCCGCCGGGAAGGGCTTCATCAGGAATGTCCTCCCGGCCGGCAGGTGTAGGCGGCAGCCAGAGACGCAACTGGGGCGCCCCAGAAAGCGGCAGAAACAGGCTGGCCCGCCACCCCCACCAGCGGACACCTCGGTCGGGTGGGCTGGGGTCAGAGGGGAGCTGGCTCTTCGGAGTGACCCCCCCCAATCCCGGATACCCTCCTCAGAGCCCCAAGCAATAGGCCCGGGCGCAGAAGACCCGGAGCGGGCACGGGAGACGGGGCGCTCAGGAGATGGGGGGGCACGCAGGGGGGGGGCGGGCACACAGGAGGCCCCGGGCGGGCGCTCTGGAGGCTGGTGCTGGAGCCCACGCAGAACATTTACTCCCGGGAGGAGGGAGGCCGGAGAAGCAGGCGGTGTTCAGCCTCGAACCCGCGCCAGGCGGCCCGGGTATGAGCAAGGGTGGAGTCGTGTCCCCGCAGGGCAGCGGCGCAGTCACTGAGTTCTGTCTGGCCGGTGCTCGCCCGTCTGATGGAGGGGCTGGTGGGGGGAGGACGGGAGCCTCCCTCCCTCCCTCCCTCCCTCCCTCCCTCGGCCCTGTGGCAGCCACCGAGCCCCTGGGTCAGGGCTTCCTCGAGGAGACCTCGGGGTGCAGGGCCCGGGTGCGCACGGTGGGCCGGTGTTGGGCTGGACTCTGCACGTGGACAAGGCCAGGAAAGGGGGCGCCGGCCCAGGTGGCCGCGGGGTCCGGGTGCAGCCCCGGCATCGGGACACACGTGGTCTCGCGTGCAGGAATCAGATGGTGGCGGGTCTGGCTTTGCAGCTGAAGCTTTGTAGCTCAGCCTCTGCCACTGCATGGAGGTTCCCTGGGTACCACCAAGGAGTGAGCCCTGAGCACAGAGTCGGGAGTCAGCCCTGAGCACAGAGCCGGGAGTCAAGCCCTGAGCACACCCGGGAGTGAGCCCTGAGTACAGAGCCCGGAGTCAGCCCTGAGCACAGAGCCAGGAGTCATCCCTGAGCACAGAGCCAGGAGTCAAGCCCTGAGCACAGAACAGGAGTGAGCCCTGAGCAGAGCCAGGAGTCAGCCCTGAGCACAGAGCCGGGAGTGAGCCTTGAGCACAGAGCCAGGAGTCAGCCCTGAGCACAAAGCAGGGAGTAAGCCCTGAGCACAGAGCATCCCTGAACATCCCTGGGTGTGGCCCCAAGCCCCAGAAAAGGATGCTATGTGTTCTAGATGTTCTCATCTGGGTGAGAGCATCCCGTTCCCGCGGCAACGTGCTGGTTCCTCTCGGGGACCCTCTCTCCTACCAAGTCACACCACAGAAACACCCCGAGGCTCAGTGACTTGCCCACAGGGTCACCGGCTGGAGAGTGACCGTGGGATTCTGCCCCCCGCAGGCCCGGCAGATCCACGGGAGAGATGGTCCCTGCCTGGGGCCGGAGCCCACTCTGGTGGACACCAGTGCAGGGACGGGGGCGGGCGGGCTGCAGGCTCAGCGAAACCCCCTGTGTTCCCGGGGGTGGGGGCCCTCGCGCCCCACAGGGGGGTTGGGGGGTACGGCCCAGGCCCTTCCTGGTGGGACGCAACTGGAGGGCTGCTAGTTCCGGGCTCCTGGTGCCCTGCAGCGCATGCTGTGGGGATTGGCACTGGGTGGACTCGGGCGAGGCGAGCACTGGGCTGAGTGTTCCCCCCTCCCCAGCCCCCCAGCACCCCTGCCTTTGGGCACGGGTCCGACTTTGTCGAAGGGACCCCTCCTGGGGCCCGTCTAGGCTGAGCTGGTCCAGGGGTGGTGCTGGGGGCGGCCCTTCCTGCTTGACAGCCCAGCGTGTCCGGACGTGGTGGCCCCCAGGCCTGTGAGCTGTGGCCCCCTCCAGTGGCCTCAGGCTGTAGCCCCCAGGAGCAAGACCAGCGTCTCCGGCGGCTGCTGGCGGCTCTCGGTTTCATGGCGGCCGGGTTTTCTGGGGAGTTCAGCTGCAGCAAGACCGTTTCGGGGGGTGTAAGGAAAAGGCAGCCCCCAGCCCCAGCCTTCTAGAGCCATTTTTTTTTGTTGTTGTTCTAAATGTAGGAGCACTGGGGCTGGAGCGAGAGCACAGCGGGGAGGGCGTTTGCCTTGCACGCGGCCGACCCGGGTTTGAATCCCAGCATCCCATATGGTCCCCTGAGCACCGCCACGAGTAATTCCTGAGTGTAGAGCCAGGAGTGACCCCTGTGCATCGCCAGGTTGACCCAAAAAGCAAAATAAATAAATAAATAAATAAATAAAATGTAGGAGCACTGCTATTTACTCAGCCGTTGATCAAGCTGATTCAACTGGGCATGGACTCCACATTACTTTTTTATTATTATTATTCAGAATGGTTTTTTATTATTACTGGTTTTTAATCACTGAGATACAGTTACAAAGCTTTCCTGTTTGAGTTTCATTCACACAATGATGGATCACCCAGCCCTCCACCCGTGCACATCTTCCTCCACCAAAGTCCCCCGTATCCCCCCCATCCCACCCCTCCCCCTGCCTCTCTGGCAGACAGTCTCCCCCATACTCTCTTCTGCAGTGCTTGTTGTGAATAGCATAAGATGTCCTGGAATTCTAAGTTTTTAGATAATTAGGGTCTGGGGCTGGAGCAATATAGCACAGCAGGTAGGGCGTTTGCCTTGCATACTGCTGACCCGGGTTTGATTCCTCTGTCCCTCTCGGAGAGCCCGGCAAGCTACCGAGAGGATCCTGCCCGCACGGCAGAGCCTGGCAAGCTCCCCGTGGCGTATTCGATATGCCAAAAAACAGTCACAACAAGTCTCACGATGGAGATGTGACTGGTGCCTGCTTGAGCAAATCGATGAGCAGCGGGATGACAGTGACAGTGAATTAGGGTCTGGAGGAATCTCTGCAGTGAACTGCTTGGTTTCGGAGATTGTTCTGTGCATCTCTGGATCACGGCCGTTAAGGAGCTGAAGTAGCAGCCTGGGGCCGTTGGTGGACGTGACCTCCGGGGCCCCGTGGGGATGGGGGATGAGAAGGACCAACCCATCCCCTATCCCTTGAGGCCTGGAGGTTGCCGGCTCTGAACCCGCATACCTGCACTTCTCACTGGGCTCTGGAAGTTGGCGGCCATCAGGGTCTTAGGGGGCGGTCTTGGGGGAGGGACAAGGTCTTAGGGGGGAGGGACAAGGCCTCCCCCCATCTGAGACCCCGTGGTGAAGCCCGCCTGGCTTCTGGAGGCCACAGTTGCTTGAGAATCTTGGTGTCTCGTGGCTCCAGCCCCTGCCCTGCATGCTTTGGTGTCTCTGAGTGGCGCCCCCTGGAGTTGTGCGGTGGGATTGTCCTGCGGTGAGCTGGGCCCCACTTCTGGCTCCCGGCAGCCTTTCTCTCTGGGGCGGGCGGGGGCCGGGCAGCGGAGAAGCCGGGGAGAAAGCGGGTTTCCCTGCAGACGGGAAACCAAAGCGTCGTGGCAGCTGCGGTAGCCGGGCTCTGCCGAGACGCCTGAAGGCGAGCAGGTGGCACGGTCCAGCCCCGCGCCGCTGCGCCCTGGCCCCGGGGTCCCCCCGCCCCCACCCCGGAGTGCTGAGCGTGTGCGTTCCTGCGACCCAGGCTTCTGCAGCCGGTGTTGATGTTATCGTCACCCTGAAAAGCGGGATTGTTCGGGGCGGCCCATGACATCAGCCACTTCCCAGTCCCGCTGCCCGCACCCGAACCCGCGGCCGGCAGAGGTGCTTGAGGAGCCCGCCGTGGGGAGGGGCCGGGGTTCCCCAGAGCCGGCTTAGCACGCAAGGCAGCCTCCCCGACCCTGCCCTGGGGCCCCGCAGCCCGTGTGCCACCCGCTGGAGAGGGGAGCGGGCGGGGGATGGGGGTGCCGCCAGGCCGCGCCTGTCTGAGGAGGCGTCTCCCTGCCTCAGCTCCCCCAGAAGAAACTTGGGGTGCGTGACTTGCTGCCTTTCGCCCGGGCTCCGGGGTTCCCCGGGGACTCAGCATCGTCCAGTCTGACCTGCACCGGGTTAGGGGCCAGGGTCCCGGCCATGCATGCTCCAGGGCCCTGGTCCCATCCGGCCCTGCACTTGCCCCAGGCACAAAGGGTGCCTTCCCCCCGCCCCCCCGCCCCCCGCAAGTGTCCAAGGACCACCACGGGTGACCCCGGGGCCCCTGAACACGCTCCTCCCCGCAGAGAACCAGGCGTTCCCTGGGACCACGGCTCTCTCTCGTGCTGCCCAGACAGGACCCTCAGCCTGGGCCTTGGGGGCCACAGGGGCCGTCAGCAGTCCGTCCCGCTGACCCAGAAAAGGCGCAGGGACAGAGCGAGGCAGTGAAAGACACATTCCTTTTTGTTTTTTTTTTGGGGGGGATGGGGTTTTTTCTTCCTTTTGTTTTCTTTCCTTCATGTTTTCCTTTTTCCTTTATTTTCTTTGGTTTCTCAAGCCACACCCAGCACTGCTCAGGGCTGACTCCTGGCTCTGTGCTCAGGGCTGACTCCTGGCTCTGTGCTCAGGGCTGACTCCTGGCTCTGTGCTCAGGGCTGACTCCCGGCTCTGTGCTCAGGGCTCACTCCTGGCTCTGTGCTCAGGGCTGACTCTTGGCTCTGTGCTCGGGGGTCCCTCCTGGCTCTGTGCTCAGGGCTCATTCCTGGCTCTGTGCTCAGGGCTGACTCCTGCCTCTGTGCTCAGGGCTCACTCCTGGCTTTTGCTCAGGGCTCACTCCTGGCTCTGTGCTCATGGCTGACTCCTGGCTCTGCTCAGGGCTCACTCCTGGCTCTTGCTCAGGGCTGACTCCTGGCTCTGTGCTCGGGCTGACTCCCGCCTCTGTGCTCGGGGCTCCCTCCTAGCAGTACTCAGGGGATCCTATGGGGGATTGACCCAGCGAGCACCTCACCTTCGTACTGTCTTTCTGTTCCAGTTTTGGGGGCACCTGGAGGTACTTGGGGTCCCTCTGCAGCGTGTCGGGGGACTCCCGGCGGGGTGCGGGGTGCCCAGGGCTCTCCCCTACTGTACTCCAACCCTCCGACCTCGCTCTCTGCGCCCTGACTCAGTGCTCTGCACCCGGATCCCAATTCCTGGGGGCGTGTCACGGGGGGCGCCAAGGGCCCCCCAGACTCAGGTGAAAGCGGCGAGTGAGAAGTGCCTCTCCCTGGCTCACACCTCCTCGCACCCCTCGGGGCCTGGCTGCGGTTCAGGGGTGCAGGGGCGGGCCGGGAGTGAGGGGGCCGCACCCCTGCCGCACCCCAGCCTCTGCAGCCCGGCCCGACGTGCCCCGGGCAGGGCGGCCCGTCTGGAGTCTGCGCTGACCCCCCAGGCAGCTCCCTGCCCGGCTGGAGATAAGGGCCCGCCAGCCCGGGACTCCGGGGCGCTGCTGCGAGGTGGCGTGAGCTGAGCCCTGGGCAGCGCCCCCTGACGGCCCCTCCCGCTGCCCGGGGGGGTCCCTCTCCTGGGGACAGACGCCACATGCCCCCCCGCCCCCAGTCCTGCCCCTGCCGTCTGCCGGATTTCTGGTTGTTTCCACGGCTTAGGACGCTTCCCACTCAGCCGGGGGCGTTCCTGGAGTCTTTGCGCTTCTAGAATCTTCTAGAATCTTCTCTATCCTGTGCAAGCAGGGCTCTAGCTCCCACACCCAGACTCATGGGACTTTGACAGGCCCCCTGGTGAGCCGACTGGGAGGGTCCCGCAGCCCCCTCTGCCTCTCCCCGCTAGCAAACCTCCCTTCCTTCCAAGGCATTGCACAGTTTTCTCCTGGTCTCCCCAGTCTCTGGGCCACACCCAGCAGTGCTCAGGGCTCACTCGTGGCTCTGTGCTCAGGGACCCCTTCTGACAGGCTCGGGGACCATATGTGCTGTCAGGGATGGAACCGGCTCGGCCGTGTGCCAGGCAGGCACCCTCCCCGCTGTCCTGTCGCTCCGGCTTCCGAGGGACCCTCTGGGAAGTGCCACCCCTTGCCGCCTGGCCCCTCCACCCCCCGGGGCTGGCCGCCTTGGTCCCCGCTGTCCCGGGTGGAGTCTGCCCTGAGCTGCCCAGGGGGACACCCCGTCACCCCCACCCTGCCTTGGGGAAGAGGGTGGGGAATGAATGAATGAATAGATGGAAACAAATGCCTGGTTTCCCTTAGAACCCCGGAGACCCTTAGGAAGCATAAAAAAAAATTCTCTGGCTGTGTTTGAACATGCATGTGCATGCGCTGTGTGCAGTCCCCTGTGTATGACTGTGTTTGTGTGCACGTGTGTCCCTGTGTGAACATACAACTGCATGTTCCGATGTGTGAACATGTGTGTGCCTGTATGCATCAATATGTGCATGTGTGTCCCTGTGTGAACATATTCTGGTATGTAAATGTGTGTGCTTGTATGCTGTTTTCTGTATGTGTGTGCATGTGTGTTCCCATGTAAACATAGGGATGCATGTTTGTGTGTGTAAACATGTATGTACTTGTATGTGTCTGTGTGTACATGAGTTTCTGTGCATACATGTGTACATATGAACGTGTATGCTTGTACACTTCTCAGTCTATGCATGGATATGCTCCGGTATAAACATGTGTGCATATTCCCATGTGTGAGCATATGTCTCTGTTCTTGTATGCAACTCAGCATCCATGTGTGTTCCTGTGTGTGACTCTGCATGTGCATGCTCCTGTGCATGCTTGTTCTTGTGTGTTCCTTTAAAACCTTGTATGGTGCATGTTTCTTGCATGAACACAGATGCTTGTATGAGTGGATTCCTATGCATAACCATGTGTGAATATGTGTGCCTGTATGTGGCCCTATGTATAACCATGTGAACGTGTGCGCTTGTCTGCGTGTGTTCCTGTGTGACTGTGTGTGATTGCGTGTGCTTACCTGCATTACTGTGTGTGACCACATGTACTTGTCTGTGTGTGTTCCTGTGTATGACCATGTGTGACCGCGTGTGTTTATCTGCAGGTGTGACTGTGTGTGACTGTGTGTAACTGTGCACGCCTGTGTTCCTGTGTGTGACCATGTGTGACCGCGTGTGTTTATCTGCAGGTGTGACTGTGTGTGACTGTGTAACCATGCATGCCTGTGTTCCTGTGTGTGACCGTGTGTGACCGCGTGTGTTTATCTGCAGGTGTGACTGTGTGTGACTGTGTAACCATGCATGCCTGTGTTCCTGTGTGTGACCGTGTGTGACCGCGTGTGCTTGACTGCGTGTGTCCCTGTGTGAGGTGTGTGTGCATGTGTGCAGAGTCAGGGCGGCGTGTGTGAAGGCAGCCGCGGGCGCGCAGGAGGCCCTGAAGAGTCAGCGCTCGCCCGGTGAGGCTGCGCCCTGCCGGGAAGGGCTGGCGGATCCCACGGGCGTGGCATTGCCGGGCTGGCAGCTCCGTGCCCAGGGCGGGCAGCGGGCCGGGCTTGCCAGGGCAGGAAGAATGGGGTTTCTGTGCTGCTTATCAGCACGGCGGCCCGGGCAGGACGTGGGGGCGCCTCCGTGGGGCTGGGATGCCACCGTCAGCGCCGCGGCGCCAGGCTCGGTCCTGGGCCCAGGCCCCCGGCAGGCAGTGCTGGGGCCTGCGGCCGCCACCAAGATTCCTGTCCGATGCCTGTAGCCAGTCAGACACCTGGGCCTGCTCCCGGGCTCCAAGGTCACGGGGGTCCGAGGAGGTGGCCGGGGCACTTGGTCAGCTGCGCCTCCGGGCCCCAGGGCGGAAGCTGTTAAAATAAGGGGCTTCCTGTCTGCCCTCCTCCTGCCCCCCTCCCCAGCGTGGCCAGCTCCCTGCCCAGTCTCTGCTTGGAGCATCCTAGCCCCGGTCCCCCGAGCACCTCGACACTGGGCAGGGCCCACTGCTGCCTCTGGCCATTGGAATTCTGGCCTCAAGACTCGACCCCTGCCCCTGCGTGGTGGGGAGGACTTTGGGGGAGTCCTGGGCCTTTGGTTCCCCCACAGAAATGATTTCTGTAGCTGCTGAGGTGTCCCGGCCCGCCACTTGCCCTTGTCAATAAAGTTTTATTGGCACATTCACTTGCTGACGGAGTCCGGCAGTTACAGCAGGGGCCCTTAGGATCCTGGGCACGGGCTAACTGGCCCGTGCAGCGCAGGGCTGTGGCCGCGCTCCGGACTGAGCCGAGACATTCTCGCGGCAGCGGGCATGCGCGAGGCTCCAGTTTCTCGGGGCGTCGGGAGTGACCACCTTTGCATCCCCTCTCCCGGCCTGGCACTGGCCAGTGGCCAAGTCACGCAGCCCCTTGTGTCCCAAGAAGGCGGGGGGGGGGGAAGGTCACGGTGATCACTGAGTGTCCAGAGGGGCCCTGTGGTCACTCCGGGAGGTCCATTGCCTTGGTTCTTCTAGATCCATTTCCGAGGGCACTTTAAAAGGACACGTGACCCGTCCCTCCCCAACCCTGAGGGTGGACCCGTGGGGAGCTGTCCCCGGTGGAGAGGCCTGTCCCCCTCCTCCCCCTCCCCGCCCCTCCGCTGCCCAGTGGACGTGAGGTGGCCCCGTTGTTGGTCTGTACGAAGTTGTGTGGCCACGTCCTCGTGTCCCCCGCTCAGCGGAAGCACCTAGAGGCGGAGGGGCTCCCCCGAGGGCCCCGGGGAGAGCACGAGGGGCCGGAACACCCCGATCCCCCCTCCTCGGGGCCTCTCCCGCCCCTCAGCACCCTGACTGCCCCAGGGCCTCCGGCACCCTTCGGCCGCCGCCTTTCATTTTTGCTTATTTACTTTGGGTTTTGGGGTCACGCCCGGCAGTGCTCAGGGCTTGGTCCTGGCTCTGCACTCAGGACTCACCCCTGGCTGGGGCGATGCTCGGGGGACCCTGTGGGATGCCGGGGATGGAGCCCCAGTTGGCCGCGTGCCAGGCAGGCGCCCACCCCTGCTGGACTGTCACTCTGGCCCCTCGCCTCACAGTTTTCTCTGTTTTTGGTTTGGGGGGGTACACCCAGCGACGCTCAGAGGCTACTCCGGGGCTCTGTGCTCAGGGAGCTCGCCTCGGGGCACTCAGGAGTGCCGGGTCTCGAACCCGGGCCGCCTCCCGCCGGCTTGCTTCAGCCGCCTTCCCTCTTGCAGGAACCTCGCCCTGGGGATGGGCATCCAGAACTTTCCGGAGGGCCTGGCCGTCAGCCTCCCGCTGCGAGGAGCCGGCTTCTCCACCTGGAGAGCCTTCTGGTACGTGCCTGCGTCACGCGTCTGCACCGGGGGGCTGGGCGGGGAGATCAGCCCCCGCGCCTCCCCCAATGGGCGCAGGACTTTGGGGTCTCTGGCATCACCCTCAGCCCATGTCACCCCACCTGGACCCCTTTCCTGCCACCTCCCCCTGCCCCCGAAAAGGTGGGATCGCAAAGTCCCCCCCACCCCTTTGCCTGCGGGACCCCCTGAGTGCTCCTGGGTGCCCCCATCCAGAGCAGCCGACCAGGCAGCTTACGGGGTGCAGCCTGTACCTTGGCCTGCTCACCCCAAGTCCGGTCTGGAATGAGAATTCGGTTTTAATGGGGTTTTTTGGGGGGGAAAAGGGAGGGGGGTTGGGCCGTACCTGGTGGTGCTCCTGGCTCCGTGCTCAGGAGCGACCCCTGCTGGTGCTCAGGGGAGCTGAACACTGGGTGGCTGTAGGCCCAGCCAAGCCCTTGGCCCCTGGGTCATCTCTCCGGCCCCTGGCAGGAAGGTTTTTTCCCAGGGGGATCGTCCCCAAGATGGGCCCCAGAAGCCTGGGTCACCCCGCTGATGCTCGGGCCGGAGTATGGGTTTGAGAGTTGGGTGCTCGGCCCAGCAGTGCTCAGGGGCCACCCCCAGGGGTGGGGGCAGGGCAGGGGGTGCCCACTCTGCGGATCCTTACAGCGGGGTCCAGCTCAGAGCCTCGCCCCAGCTGGACAGAGGCCCTGCCCCGAGCCACATCCGGGCCCTGGGGGACCCTATGGGATGCTGGGAATCGAACCCAGGTTGGCCACATGCGAGGCAAACACCCTTCCCGCTGTGCTATCGTCCCAGCCCCTAGGGCTAGCTAAAATGCACCTGAGCCCCCCCCCACCGCCTCCTCGGCCCCTCAGGAGAGTTTCCCCTCGGGTCCCAGATGAGGGGAGGGGAGCTCAGCCCCCGGGCTCAGCAGGATCCCCTTCCGGAGGGAAGCAGGACCCCCGAACCTGCCCAGGGCCACGTGATGAGCACGTGTACAGCATGATGTACATCACTGGCCACGTGATGACCAGTGTCCCTGGTCCCTCTCAGCAGCGCCCAATTGTTGAGGACAGAGCAGGAGCCGGGGGAAGGAGGTGGCCGCCGGGGCGCTGGCCTTGCACACGGCTGGCCCGGGTTCCGTCCCCGGCACCACCGCGTGGGTCCCCCCGAGTGCCGGGAGCCACCCCCCTCCCAGGCATCACCAGGTGTGGCCCCCAGACCCAGAAGGCAAAGAGGCAGCAGTGTAGGGACCCAGGGCCCCCCCCCCCACCCCGCGGGGAGCACTGGGCCGTGGAAGGAGGGCGTGACCCGTTCAAGTCTCAACACCGAGGCCCCCGCCCCGGGGACTTCCTGCTCGGGGAGCCAGCCGGGCGGGGAGGGCTGTGGGGTTCGGCGGGCGTGACCCGTGCACAGAGCGGGAAGGAGGGAGCATGGGGAGGGGGGAGAGGCGGCGGGGTATGGGGTTCCGGGGTGACGAGGGGACGGTTGCGTCACCCCTGAACGTGCT
>NC_073304.1:233046715-233106715 GCF_027595985.1 Sorex araneus | reverse complement strand
CGGCCGAGGCCCCTGAACGGGGGACACGCTCCTGGTGTGGTGACCAGACTCCGGGCAGGGGGCCCTTCGCAGGGCAGCCGCCCCCTCCCTCCCACCACGCGCAGTGACCACTCCCGCAGGTCCCTAGTGGACACGAGCGACCTTCAGGGCCTTTTGGCCGAGGGACTTGAGCAGAAGGAAGGGCCAGGACTTCCCCCCGAGGTTGGCCCTGGTGCTCCCGCCCCAGTGCTCCACGTCCTCTCCCAGGCCTTCTTTATCCCCTCCACACCAGTCCCGGGACCCAGAGCCAGGGCGGGAAACCACCGTCCCTCCTCTGCTGAGTGCCAAGGCCTAGACGCAGGACGGGAGGGCGCAAAGAGGGGGTCCCGGCCAGAGCCCCCTGCTCGCCGTGAGCACGGGCGTCATTCCCACCCCCGCCCCCCGAGATGTGTCCTTGGAGAAGGTCCCTGTCTCCGTTCTGTCGCGAGGCTGGGGGAATCCCAACAGCAGCCGGGGTCTCAGCCTCCTTCCGTCCCGGGACACGGGTTCACCCGAGACGCGCTGGCTGGGGCTTCCTGGGGCGCGGGGGCCGTGGCCGGGGCCCTGCCTGGTGATGTGTGAGTCGCCTTTCCCCCGTGGGAGCCTGCCAGGGGGCGGGGGCGAGGCAGGGCGAGGGGTGGCGGACCCTCCATGCCTCTGGGAGCCCCCATTCGCTGTGGGGTTTCCCTGGCAGGGGGGCAGAGCCCGTTAGTGCCACACGTGGCACACGCTGCCATCCTCCTCCTTCACAGGGGACACCAGGGCCCTGGGCATCGCTTGCCAGGCTGTCCGCCCGCGGTGTGAGCAGTGCTGGTGCCCCGAGTTCAGACACTGACCGGCTTCCCGGGGCAGAGACCGGCTCCTGCGGGCGCCCAGTCCCCCCTGCCCAGGCTCGACGGGTGCGGAGGCGTGCGGGGGTGGCGGGCCGGGTGCGGGCTTGTGTCTCTGTCTGTCCCTGGACACGCTGCAGACCTCTTCCCAGTGGACGAGACCTCATGACTGTGACCAATAAAGGGTGTGTTGTGGGCATGCTGCATCCCGTGGGGTCTCTCCGGGCACCGGCTTTCCGGGACTGGTCAGCAAAGGGCCAGGCCCCCGGCCGGCCCCGTGTCGGGTCAGGAGAGAGGCCAGGGCTGGCTACTGCAGAGGACAGAACCCTGACCGTCACCCTGACCGTCACCATCATCATCGCTGTCCCCACCATCATCGTCCCCGTAGCAGAACGCGGGTGGGAGCTGTTGGGGGGTCCTCGGGGTGGGTGGGGGGCTCCCTGGCTCTCTAGGTAAATCAGGCATGAAACAGGGTTGGCAGAACACTGACTTTGCACACAGCCGACCCAGCTTCCATCCCCGGCACCCCCGAGCTCGCCAGGAGTGCTCGGAGCCCGGAGTCAGCCCTGAGCACTGCCAAGTGTGCCCCGCCCAAAAAAAATTGCAAAACATTGTTGAAAAGAAAATGAGTTGGGGCTGGATCTATAGCACAGCGGGTAGGGCGTTTGCCTTGCACGTGGCCGACCCAGGTTCGATCCCCGGCATCCCATATGGTCCCCCGAGCACCGTCAGGAGTAATTCCTGAGTGCAGAGCCAGGAGTGACCCCTGTGCAATGCTGGGTGTGACCCAAAAAGCAAAAATGAAAGAAAATGAGTTGACTCCAGGAGAACTGGCGTGTGGTGCGACATGAGCCCACACCCCCCTCAGAAGTCAGCGTTGGGGCATCATGTCCCATCCCCCACCCCCTCCCCCATGCTGGTCACTCCAGCCCGCTGCCCCTCGGCCCCCCCACCCCGCACAGGGCGGTGCTTGGGGCTTCCTCGGTCTCCACCAGCCCGCGTGTGGCCTGCACGGTTGGACCCTGCAGAATCAGCCGCGCAGCCTCGCACTCACCACCCTGTCCCCCGCAGGACACGCGTGGACAGGGAGCTCAGACGCCCAGCCGGGGCCCCCCGCCCCCGTCTCCTTCTCCCAGGGCTCCAGGGCTCCCGTTGGCCGCGTTTCCTCTGGGCTGCCCTTCAGAACCCCCCTCAGGCACGACAGACCCTCCTCGGGCCCCCGATGTCCCACCTCTCTGCCCCCGTGCCGAGCTGCCCTGCCCCCACCCGAGCTCGAGAGCATGTGCCTGGCACGCGGGGGCCCGGGGTCTCACATCCTGGCCCTGCACACAGGCACGTTGACAGAGACCTCTCGACTCGAGGGGCCAGAGCGACCATGCAGCGGGGAGGGCAGCTGCCTCGCATGCGGCCGACCCGGGTTCGATCCCCGGCATCCCATACCTCGCCCCCTCCCCGCCGCCCAGCACTGCCAGGAGTGATTCCTGAGTGCAGAGCCAGGAGGAACCCCAGCATCGCCGGGTGTGACCCGAAAAGCAACAACAACAAAAGTTCTCACTGTCATTGTGAAAATGTCTCTTCTGCACTCGCCAGTGGAGATCAGTGACGACATTCGCCCGGGCACTTGCCTGGTGCCCAGCGGTTAGCGCAGCCCCCCTCCCCGCCCCCCGCCCCCAGGTTCGGGGCGGAGCCAGGGCGGAGACAAGAATTCAGGGTGCAGTGCCGGGGGTGGGTCCAGGCGGGGATGTTCCCTGCCAAGCCCCTCTGGCTGGAGAGAGGGTGTGGGGGCCCGGGGGCCTGTTGGGGGTAGGGGCGGGCGCCACCGGCCCCAGCCCCCGGCTGCTGGGCGGTTTCCGTGGCACCCAGCGGCCACGGCCAGCGGTGAGTGGAACGGAGGGACCCTGGCCGGGTGGCGGCTTTGGGAAGCCCCAGGGGGGCCGGGCAGCCTCGAGGCTGTTTCTTGGTTCTGTTTGGCCTCGGGGGCTCCTGCCCGGCCTGCTGCAGCCTTGCGAGTTGGCATCGAGACTCCGTCAGGGAAACTGAGCTGAGACACCGCCTTGCCTTCGCGTGACTGCTGGGACCCTGCTCCCCAGGGTGTGCCCAGGCCCCGGGCCCTCGCGGGGGCCCCCTTCCAGTGGCTGGGGAGGGGGCAGGGGAGAGGCAGGGAGGGATGAAATGTGTCCAGCTCCAAGATGTGCACCCACAGCTGGGGTCGCACGGGGGCCTCCCGGCTCTGCTCTCTCCCTCCCTCTCTCTCCCTCCCTCTCTCTCCCTCTCTCTCCATCTCTCTCTCCCTCTCTCTCCCTCCCTCTCTCTCTTCCTCTCTCTCCCTCTCTCCCTCCCTCTCTCTCCCTCTCTCCCTCTCTCTCCATCTCTCTCTCCCTCTCTCTCCCTCTCTCTCCCTCTCTCCCTCTCTCTCCATCTCTCTCCCTCTCTCTCCCTCCCTCTCTCTCCCTCTCTCCCTCTCTCTCCGTCTCTCTCCCTCTCTCTCCCTCCCTCTCTCTTCCTCTCTCCCTCTCTCTCCCTCCCTCTCTCTCTCCCTCTCTCTCTCCCTCCCTCTCTCCCTCTCTCCGTCTCTCTCTCCCTCTCTCTCTCCCTCTCTCTCCCTCCCTCTCTCTCTTCCTCTCTCTCCCTCTCTCCCTCCTCTCTCTCTCTCTCTCTCTCTCCCTCTCCCTCCCTCTCTCTGGCTCTCTTCCTCCCTCTCCTTCCCTCTCTCTCTCTCTCCCTCTCTCTCTCTCCCTCTCTCTCTTCCTCTCTCTCTCCCTCTCTCCCTCTCTCTCCCTCTCTCCCTCTCTGGCTCTCTTCCTCCCTCTCCCCTTCCCTCTCCCTCTCTCTCTTCCTCTCTCCCACCTTCTCTTTCCTCTTCCTCTCTATCTTCCTCTTACTCCCTCTCCCCTGTCTCTCTACCTTCTTTCCCCCCTTTTCCCTCTCTCTTTCCCTCTCCATATCTCCCTCTCTCCCTGTCTCTGTCTCTCCTCCCTGTCTCTCTCCCTCTTTCTCCCTGTCTCTCTTCCCTCTCTCTCCCTCTCTCCCCCTCACTCTCCCTCTCCCTCTCCATATCTCCCACTGTCTCTCTCCCTCTTTCTCTCTCCCTCTCATATCTCCCTCTGTCTCTGTCTCCCTTGCTCCTCCTCCCCTCTCCCTCTCCCGCCCTCCCTCCCCTCCCTCTCCCTCACCCCTAGGGCCCAGAGAAGTCTCTGCCCCGCCCCAGTGCACGTTCCTGGGCGGCTCCTGGCCCTGGCAGGCGCCTGGCACTCAGCCGAGGGCGAGGGCGGGTGGGGTTTGGGGTTCAGCGCTGGGGGTGGCTGTTTACCTGCTGGGCGGGTGTGGGGTGTGGGGGTGGCACGCAGGCTTGGCACGCAAGGGGCACCCGGGGACCTGCCTGCACCCAGCGGACACCCGGGGACCTTCTAGCACCCAGGGGACACCCGGGGACTGCCTGCAACCAGGGGGCACCCCGGGACCTTCTAGCACCCAGGGGACACCCGGGGCCTGCCTGCAACCAGGGGACACCCGGGGACCTGCCTGCACCCCAGCTTGGGCCCCGTCCCCCCTCCTCCGCCCGCACCCGCTGTCCCCCGCCATCCCGGGTCCCCCAGCTTGCGGCAGGCTAGTCAGCACCTGGGTGCGGCTTGTCCCAGGACCCGCTCTTGTGTGGGGGGGGGTGTCTCTGGGGCCAGACCACAGGCAGAGCAATACCCAGAGGAAAAAGGGGTGTCAGGAAATCTCCGAGGGTGCAGGGGGGCGCTTAGCGGCTCCCCAAAGCCTCAAGGCGTGGCTTGGTGAATCCACGTCTGCCTGCCCCGATTGGGGGGGCGGGGAGCCACAGAGGCAGGAGAAATAGGCTGAGACCCCCGCCCCATGCAGGGCACGGCCCAACCCCACCCTGCCTGCCTTTGGAGTCTGCGCCCCTCCCCTCGCAGAGAGGGGGCCCCGCCGGGCCACCACAGGAACCTCGGCAGCTTCTCCTGGGGTCACTCGGCCCCAGGAACCCCAGCGAGCCTGGGGACCCTCTCCTGGACATGGATAGCCTCCTTCCTGCCGTGCGGGCAGCCTGGGGGCCCGTCCCAGCCTTTTTGCACCGCGTGGCCCTCCCTTCCATGAAAAGATCGGGGGAAATGGGGGGGGCTTTCTGACTCCCCCTCCTTCCCACCCACAGGCTCTGGTCCGAGCCGCCAGGGGCCTCTCCTGGGCTCTGCAGGGAGGGGGGAGGTCTGCCCCCCCTCGTGAGATGGGTCTGGTCACCCTCCCCCTGACCATAAGGCCTGGAACCTCCCCCAAGCCCGGGCTGGTGGGCCAGAGGGCCAGGCCAGGGGGAAAGTGTCTTCCTACAGGCCGGAGACCTGGGTTCCCTTTCAGTGTTTTTGCCTTCTGGGTCCCACCCAGCGATGCTCAGGGGTCACTCCGGGCTCTGCACTCAGGGATCGCTCCTGGCTGGCTCTGGGGACCCCATGGGATGCCGGGGATCGAACCCAGGTTGGCTGTGTGCAAGGCAAGCGCCCTACCTGCTGTGCTCCCTCTCTGGCCCCAGGAGACCCGGGTTCGATCCCTGGCACCATATAGGGTTCTCGGAGCCCACAGCCAAGAGGAAGGCCTGAGCACTAAAGGGTTTGGCCCCAAAAGAGGAGAGAGGGAGAGAGAGAGAGAGAGGGAGAGAGAGAGAGAGAGAGGATAGAGGGAGAGAGAGAGGGAGAGAGAGAGGAGAGAGAGAGAGGGAGGGAGAGGGAGAGAGGATAGCGGGAGAGAGAGAGGATAGAGGGAGAGAGAGAGGGAGAGAGAGAGGATAGAGGGAGGGAGGGAGAGAGAGGGAGAGAGGATAGAGGGAGGGACAGAAGAGATAGGGAGGGAGGGAGGGAAAGAGGGGGAGGGAGGGAGGGAGGGAGAGCGAGCCTGCCATAGCGGCAGGCTGTGAGGGTGGCAGGAGGGAAACTGGGGACGTTGGTGGTGGGAAATGTGCACTGGCGAAGGGACGGGTGTTGGAACATCGTATGACTGAAAATCATAATTCAGTTTTGTTTTCTTTTTGGGTCACACCTGGCGATGCACAGGGGTTCCTCCTGGCTCTGCACTCAGAAATTACTCCTGGCGGTGCTCAGGGGACCATATGGGATGCTGGGAATCGAACCCGGGTCAGCCGCATGCAAGGCAAACGCCCTACCCGCTGTGCTATTGCTCCAGCCCCACTATGATTCAATTTTTTTTAATTAAAAATTAAAGCATTTGCCCCTACTCAAAAAAGTCCAAGGTGTCTCCTTTAAAGAACAGACGCTGGACAGACTCGGGGGAGCGAGCAGAGAGAGAGGAGGGTCGGGGAAAGTCTGGGTCCCTTTAACTAGGGGACCCAGATGTCAGAGTTGTCCCATCGGGCCCAGGAGTGATTCCTGAGTGCAGAGCCAGGAGTAAGCCCTGAGCATCGCCGCGCTTGGCCCCCAAACAAATTTAAAATCACTGCTTGCAGCCCCGGGGGCCTTTTCTAGGTTCCCTTCGATGACCGACTTCCATGACCGTCTTGCAGAGTGCAGGGGAAGGGCGGGGAGGAGTATGTGGACTGACGGGAGGCCAGCTGGGGCGTCCTAGCTCCAAATCACTTTGAAATGGGCCATTCTCAGAGCGGCCCCCGGGGGGGAGGGGAGGCAGGGAGTGCCAGCCCAGCCCGAGACCCCGAGAGGTCTCCGCTGCCCAGAGAGGGAACTGAGTTTCCTAGCGGAGCACACTTGGGACCGTTGAGGAGAGGGAAGGCCCCGGGGTCAGCGCCACCAGCTCTGGCCTGGGCATCTGGCTGGCGGGCGCGTCCCGTGAGCAGGGCTGCGTGCAGTGGGCTCAGGGCTCGGGGCTTGACCAGGGGCCCTGGGTTCGGCCTCCCAGCCCTGGGCGGGGACGGCAGCACTGTTGGGCGGGACAGGCCCCTGCCTGTGAGCCCCGCCTTCCCCGCCAGGGGACAGGTGTCCGCACCGCCTGACTCCCAGCGGCCGGAGGGAACAGCTGCGCGGAGACGGGCAGCCGTGGCCACTGTCCGGCCCTGCCCCTCCCCCTCCCAGGCCGGCCCTGCGGAGGGAGGCGGCCTGCTTCCTGCCCTTCCCCGCTGCAGGGGTGCTGGGTGGCGGGGCGTGCGGGGCCTTGCGGCCTGACCCAGCGCTGGGCAAGGGGCTTGGTGAGTGGTGCCTCGCCAGCCTCAGGGCCCCCAGCCTCCTTCACCGCTTCCTACACTCGTGTTTCGTCATGGGTGGGTCAGAGCGGAACAAGGGTGAGAGATGGGACAGCCTCGTACCGTGTCTTGAAAGGGAGTTTGACTTGCTCAGCCTCCCAGCCTCAGCCCTACAAGAGCCTGCCTTGCCTCACCCCTACCTGCTCCCACAAGGGCCCTCCTTCCCTCCCCCTGCCCTGCACCGACAAGAGCTCTCCCCACCTCACCTCTGCCCCACACCTATAAGAGCTCTCCCCACCTCACCTCTGCCCCACACTTCTGAGAGTTCTCCCCACCTCACCCCTACCCCGTGCCTCTGAGAACCCTCCCCACTTCACCCCTACTCCACCCCCTATAAATGCCCTCCCCACCTCACCTCTACTCTGCAGCAACAAAGACCCTCCCCGCCTCGTCCCCTACCCTGCTCCCACGAGAGCCCTCTTTGTCACTCCCCTACCCTGCTCCCACGATAGCTCTTCCCATCTCACCCCTACCTGCACCTCCAAGAACCCTTTCCACTTCACCCCTACTCACCCCCTATAAGCGCTCTCCCCACCTCACCTCTACCCTGCAGCAACAAAAATCCTCCCCGCCTTGTCCCCTACCCTACTCCCATGAGAGCCCTCCTCATCACTCCCCTACCCTGCTCCCACGCGAGCCTCCCCCTTCTCTCTGTGTGTGCAGCAAGGTCGTTGCTTAGAACGTCGTGAGAGGAGAGGGAGAGCGGGAATGTGGGTTCCGGGGAGAACACGGGCGCTCAAGGGAGAAGGTGGGTTTGAGGAGCGAGCCGAGCCCCCCCCCATCTTCCTGCCCCTGGGCCTACAAGATCCCTTCTCGCCTCCCCCCTCCCTGACCCAGTGCCCCCGCTGGTGTCCATCTGCTCTTCCCAGCGCCTCGCCTGCCTCGCAGCTTCTCCGACTCGGGTTCCGGACGCTGCCGCTGGCGTCTGGGTTTGCGGGCCGGGGCCCACCTGGGCTGGGAGCACTGGGGACCCGCCTCCTCCCCCTCCCCCTCCCCTCGGGGTCCCCTTTGTCTTCAGTGACAGGACCCGGACTTTGTGCAGGGCTGCAGGAGCCCCTCCCGGCAGGCTGGCCACGTCGTGTCCCTGTCCCGCACCAGCCCGGGCTGAGCGGCTCGCGTGAGACCGGACGTCGCGGGACAGAGGGAGTGGGGGCAGCGAGTGAGGGCAGCGAGTGGGGGCAGCCGCGCTCGGGACGGGGCGGCAGGGGCGGGCCCAGTGGCAGCCCAGGAGTCGCTGTGAGCGGAAGAGAGACTTGGAGGTGGGGAGCAAGAGGGGCGCCCCCTCTGGCACAGGAGGGGCTGCAAGTCAGGAAACAGGCAGCAGCATCTGGAAGCTGAGAGAAGCAAGGGGGTTGGTTTGACCCCCTGGAGGCGCCAGTGGGATCCCAGCCTAGATGCTCCCTCACCGTCTCCCAGCCGGGCGGCTGGTGGGCGCTTCCCTGCTACTCGGATTCCCGCTCGCTTGCCTGAGATCTCTCACTCTCTGTCTCTCTCTGTCTCTGTCTCTATCTCTGTCTCTTGTGTCTCTGTCTCTGTCTCTCCCTATCTCTGTCTCTCCCTGTCTCTGTCTCTCTGCCTCTATCTCTGTCTCTGTCTCTCTGTCTCTCTCTGCCTCTATCTCTGTCTCTGTCTCTCTCTGTCTCTCTGTCTCTATCTCTCTCTGTCTCTCCCTGTCTCTGTCTCTGTCTCTGTCTCCTCTCCACCCCACCACCGCCCACCTCCCTCTTGGGAAGATTTTCTTTCTATTTTTCCTTTTTCTCAGTTTTGAACCACTCTGAGCTCCTCCCGGCTCTGCACTCAGGAATCACTCCTCACTGGGTGCTCAGGGAACCCTATGGGATGCCGGGGCTCGAACCCGGGTCGTCTGTGTTCAAGGCAAAGGCTCTCCCCACTGGACTACCGCTCCGGCCCCCAGCTATTCCTTCTCTCCCTGATGAGCCAGCGTTCTCTGGGACCCCTGGGTCTCCCCCTCCTCCTGGGAAGCGCAGGTCCACCGCGTGCGTGACTCATTTCCCCGTGTCCTGTGGCAAGCGTGTCCTCCCGCCCGGATGCTCCCCTCTGCTGCCTCAAGCTGCTCCTCCTTCTCCCGTCCCCTCTACTCGCTTCCAGGTTCCTGGGACAGTGCGGATGTCCGAGCTCCGGTGGCCACCGTCCCCTTTCCCGCCGCCCGTGTCGTCCTTCTGTCTCGCTCCGCGCGGTCACTGCCTCCTGCTTTCTGCATCGGCTCTAAGTCACGCTAAGCCGTTTGGGCGACCATCGGCGCTTTTTCCTCCCAAGCCTGCTGATCTCTCCTTCTAGAACATTCCGCTGGCGAGGGCGCGAGGGCCCAGGTGAGACCGGGAAGTCGGCTGAACAGAGACTCCGCGTTTCCCGGCCTTGACTCTTAGAATAGTCCATTTAATTGATTTTTTTTTCCCTTGCAGTGTTTCTTTGGAGAAGGAAGTAGCTCGGTTCCTATCAGTCAAGATAAGCCTCGGGGCCCAGAGATGTTCCTCTAACCCCCCCCCCCCCACCCCGGGGCCCCTCTGCTCCCTGCTTTGTCCCTGCCGTGCCCAGGGCCCGGCTCCCTCGGACTCAGTGGCCGTGGCAGAGGCAAGTTACCCACCTCCTGGTGGCGGGCGGCTGTCTGGGTGCCTCCGGCGCTGCCCCCATGCCCACGGGCTCCCGGGAAGGGTCTGTCTGCGCTGGCCTGGGAAGCTGCATTTCAACACGTGCCGCCCCCCCAACCCCCATCCCTTGGTGGTCATCAGATGCCCCGACTTCCCTTCCGGCTCCAGGGTGCCCTCTGAGCTGTGTGCCCGGGTGCTCATGGGAAGAGGTGGCTGGGGGCACCGTGCCCGTTCCCCGGCCTTGGGGGCATCTTCTGCGGCTGGGTGGAGGCTGTGATGGGGCGGGAGGGAGGGAGGGGCCAGGGTGTGGTCAGTGGGGCAGGTTCCCGCCGGGACTCAGGCCCAGGGCCTGGGCGCTCAGCCCCCACCTGGCACCAGCCTGCTGAGACTCCCCTGCAGGTGCTCGAAGGCCACAGGGAAGGAAGGGGCCACTGGCCTGGCTTCAGACCCCGCCTCCCCCCTCCCTTCTCACCAGCCTTCCAGGGGTGGTTTTGCGAGAGCACCGTCCCTGGTGGTCCCGACAACCTGTGTGCCCCCCTGCTGACCTCCCTCTCACCTCCTCTTCCCCCCCCACTCACAGCCCCCCGGGTGGGCTGGCCCCTGTGTGCCCACCAGCCCCCTTCCTGCCCACACTCAGGGGCTCTTTGTCACAGCCCTTCCAGATGTGGCATCCTCGGGAAACCTCGCCGGCCCCCTGTGTATCGAGGAATTGTGTGTGGGGGGAGGAGAAAGTCCCACCCAGGGACTCGGAGGAGGGGGCGGTCCCGGGGCTCAGTGAGGGGGGAGAGGGGCTTTGTCACATGGCATCTCCCGCCCCCTTCACCCTCCCTCATTTCCACTCGGCTCCCTCTCCCCTCCCTGCCCCGTCTGTGGGGGTCCCTCTGTGTGCCTGGGCTGGGTCACGTGGCTTTGGTGGGCTCCAGCGCCCCGGGGTGAACTCCCAGATGTTGAAGTCGCCAGAGGGTGTGGCCATTCGTGGGGCCGAACCCTCGGGAGCTGAATCAGGTTAGTGTGTATGTGTGTGTGTGTGTGTGTGTGTGTGTGTGTGTGTGTGTGAGGGGTGTCAAAACCCTCGGGAGCTGAATCAGGTTAGATACGGCGTGTGTGTGTGTGTGTGTGTGTGTGTGTGTGTGTGTCGGGGGGTGTCAAAACCCTCGGGAGCTGAATCAGGTTAGATACGGCGGGCGCGCGCGCGCGTGTGTGTGTGTGTGTGTGTGTGTGTGTGTCGGGGGGTGTCAAAACCCTCGGGAGCTCAATCAGGTTAGATACGGTGTGTGTGTGTGTGGGGGGGGGGGTGTCAGGGTTCCCCGGAACAGGCGGCCTTTGAAGCAGCGGAGGTGAGAAGGTGGCCGTCTGCCCCTGGTACCACTCAGCCCCCCGAGCCCCGCCAGGAGTGATGCCTGAGCCTAGAGCCAGGAGCTGGCCGGGACCCCCAACCCGGAGCCCGTTTCCTTTATTACATGTCCAGGGGTGCCCACACTCTGCCGAGGCCGTTCCTGGGCCTGTCCGCTGCACACACCGTACCGCTGACCCACAGGCCAAGGGACCCTCCCGAGACTGATCTGGGGGCCCCCGGGCATTCCCAGACTGTCGGAGGTGCTGAGAAACGCGTCATAAGGCGGCCCGGTCCCAACGGCAGCCCAGCCAACGTGGCGACAGGAAGGGGATCAGCGCCCCCCGTGAGGAGACAGTGGGTGAGGGCAATAGGAACTTTCATAGACACACACACACACACACACACACACACACACACACACACTCCCAGGGGATCAGTGCCCCCAGTGAGGTGACAGTGGATGAGGGCAATAGGAACTTTCATGGACACACACATGCGCACGCACACACACACACACATACACAACACACACACACACACACACACACACACTCACTCCCAGGGGAGGCTCTCTGGAAGAGGAGAGAAGATAATTCAGGGCCTCGTGGCTTGCAGGCAGGAAACCCACCGTCTCAGCCCATCCTGATGGTCAAAAGCGCCCCTGCGTGTGCATTTCCCAGCGTCCCCAGCGTCCCTCCCACCACCATCCTCCCCCCACCCCCGCCCCCGCCCGACCGCTGTGGCTGAAACCTGATCACGAACAGCTTCGTATCTCACAGCGATTCAATTAAAAGAAAAAAGAAAAAACTATTTTAAAAAATTAAACTAAAAAAAGCAAAAAAGGAGGAGACCGGGGAGAGCGCCCAGGGGAACGCACTGATCTTGCACAATCTCGGCCTGGGGGTGGGACCCCCCCCCAGCCCTCCCCAGCCCTGCCGAGGGTCTCCCCAGCACCGCCGCCAGGTGTGGCCCAACCTCTCCCCGGAACCCCCAGCCCTAGGCAAAGCCGTTTCGGCGGCGGCACCGAACCGCCCGTGGAAACTGAGGAAGTGAGGAGGCGGGGCCTGCAGGGGTGGGGAGGTAAGAGCAGGGGGCAGCCAGGGGGGCCGGGGCTGACTCCGCGTCACGCTGTCATCAGGACCTGCGTAGACAGAGGGTCCGTCTGGGGTCAGCCCCGCTGGCCTTGCCGGGCGCGGGGTGGCCGGGGTTGGCCGTAGGGCAGAGGTGCGGGCGGGCGCCCTCCGGGACCGGGGGACCAGGGCGAGGGCCCCGCACCCGACCGCTTGGGCAGCGAAGGTGGCAGGGCAGGGCGAGGCTGCCTGGGGGCCTCTGGGCGTGGCCCTGACCCGGTCCCCCAGCTGCTCCCGGGGCCATGAATGGGACTGATTGTCTGGTGGCCGGGAGGAGCTGGCTGCCGAGTTCAATAATTAATTCGCCACAATTAAACTGAGACTTCTGTCTCCAGCAGCAGATAAGCCGGGGCGGAGGGGACAGGGGCCTTTAACGAGCCGGTGTGTGGAGGGGAGGGGGGGACGGTGCCTCGGGGCTCCTCATCGTTTTATGGGGACCATTATGTCACCATCAATCACCGGGTGGCCCAGAGTGGCTGGCATCGCGGCAGGAGCCGGCTGGGGAGACAGGCCAGCCTCCTTTCCAGGCTGCTGGGAAGACAGGGAAGGTTCTGGAGTCTTCAGGGGGGCAGGTGGGGACCACCTGCGGGCTCTTCCTGCAGCCGAGCAGTTCAGAGGCGGCGAGGGGCGCGCTGAGCCCGGCCCCGGGGGTGCAGACCCCGGCTCCTCGGACGCCCAGGCAGGCGCTTGCCTTCCCGGAGAAGAGGCCTGGGGTCCCGCAGACCCTGCCCAAAGAAAGGCACGGGACAGGAGCCGGGTCCTTCAGGGCCTTGTGCTCCCAAAGGTGCTCCTCGGGGAGATGCTTGGGGCTGGCCTCCCTCCCTCTGGACTCCTCCAGGGACCACCACGCAGGCGTCACCTTCCTGCACCCGCCTACATTCACGCGCCGCCCCCACACACGTTGCAGGGGAGACAGGCGTGGGGCATATGTACACGCGCGCCGCCGGGCCCTCACCGCGTGCACGCCCGCCGCGCAGACCGCGCCATGCGCACGGACCTCAAGGCTCGTGCACACGCTATGCACAGACGTCACAACGTGCACGCCCGCCGCACGGACCTCATGCACGTGCACGGCCCCTGCACGGACCTCACCGCGTGCTCGCCTGCCGCGCAGACCTCATGCACATGCATGCCCACTGCATGGACCTTGTGCATGTGCAGGTCCACTGCATGGACCTCACCATGTGCAGGTCCACTGCATGGACCTCACCATGTGCACACCCACTGCACGGACCTCGCCTCGTGCGCGCCCGCCTCGCGGACCTCATGCACGTGCGCGCCCACCTCACGGACCTCATGCACGGACCTCATGCACGTGCACGCCCACCGCACGGACCTTATGCACGTGCACGTCTGCCGCGTGGACCTCATGGCGTGCATTAATGACCCCTGGCACAGGTGCTACCCCCCAACACACCAGCCTCCCTCCCTGCGCACGATGAAAGCGTTCCTGGCCGGACACAGCCGGCTGACTCCCTCAGAGCCATCAGGGCCCCCTGACACCCCCGGAAGCTCCTCCCACGGCTGCAGTTTGGCCACGTGGCCCGGTGGAAAGGCCACCTTGTGGGGCCCTGGCCCCGCTCTCAGTGTCCCAGGCAGGTCGGAGCGGTCACTGGGCCCCTGACGGGCCCACACAGACTTTCAGAGCTTGAGGTCAGAGTCGGGGAAGATGATCGGCTCATGAGAGCAGCAAGAGACACCCCCCGGCAACCCCGCACCCCCGATTGCAACACCCCGGCCACCAGCCCGTTCAGCTGGGCAGCGACTCCAGGAGGACGCTGGAGTGGACCCAGAGCTCTCCGGGCCGTGGGTCTGGGGCCAGGCTGGGAGCAAGGAGCCGGCTGTGGGCGCCCCGCCCCCGGCTTGCCTTTGCACCTGCTGCTCACAGAGGGTCCTGTGCGCTGCTGGGGGTCCTGCCCGCAGGGCCGGGGGTCTGCCCCGCTGGACATGGTCTGCACCGGGCTCTGAGACACCTTGAGCTGGACTGTCAGCCTCTGCAAGTGCCACAGCGGGTGGGTGCCCTCCGGCGTGGGCAAGCCCCGTCCCCTGTCCCAACCCTGTCCCCTGTCCCAACCCTGTCCCCTGTCCCAGCCTCACCCCCGAATGTTTTCAGACACATTGCTCAGTGTCCCGAGGGGTGTGTGTGTGTGTGTGTGTGTGTGTGTGTGTGTGTGTGTGTTTGTGTGTGTGTGTGTGTGTTGGGGGGGGGTTGGCAACCCCTCGTACTTAATTTTTTTTTTTTATTTATGGCCCCCCCCAGCTGTGCTCCGGGCTTCTGGCTCTGCATTCAACGCTGGCCCCCCAGGGATCAGAGTGTCAGGGATTGCCACGTGGGCCTGCCACGTGCGAGGCAAGCACCCGCCCGGCTGTGCTTTCACTCTGGATGGTTTGAAAGTGGGAGTTACTGACCCTCGGCTGCCTGTGGACCCCTCTGACGCCCCCCTGCGCCTCCTCTCTCCATTTCCACCCCCCCCCCCCCCCAGGAGCTGGAACTTGCAGACAGAACCGTGTCCTGCAGGAGTCCGTATGTCTCTGCAGGCCTCTGCCCCTTGCAAGGGGCTCAGGGCCTGGGGCCGTGGGGGGCCCGGGGCCACGGCCTTCCTCTCCTCGCCCCTCCTCTGCCGCTCTCGAGAAGGGCCAACTCTGCACGCCTGGACGAGCCGCGGCACAAACGCCCTCTGTTCTTCCTCCCCCGGCCCTTCTGCCCCGCGTGGGATTGGAGCGGGCTTCTTCCCGTTACCCGCGGGCTCTCCCGCCCCGCGCGCGCGGCACACCTGACCCCCGCATGCATCGGTCACTGTTGTTATCGCTGCGGTGGGGGGAGCACTGGAGTGGATGGGGAGCACGCCCGGGCGGGGAGCCGGGTAATGAGTAACCACCGCGCGCTGCCGGCAGCTGTCTGCAGACCCGGAGTCTCTGGGGAGCCGCATAAGGGAGCATTTGTTCTGGCCCCTCTGAATGGCTCCTTGTGCCGGCCGGGCCGGCCGGTGGGGGGTGGGAGCTCCGGGGAGAGAAGAAAGACAGACAGTGAATCACAGTCCCGGGGACCCCCCTCCGCCCCTCCCCCCACTCCTCTCCCGTCCCTTCGGCCTCGCCTTTCAGACGCTCCTGCTCCACCGTGTGAACCTGGGCGAACGCTGCCCCAGGCCCTTTCAGGGGGGGCCCTTTGGGGTGAGTGGCCCTGGAGGGCCGCTGCTCAGCCTGAGGCCGGGCTCGCTCGCCCGCTGCGGGGGGGCCCCCCGGGGGACGCTGGGTCTTTGGGTCCAGGAGTCCGTGACACCGTCCTCGAGGTCCCTCTCCCCGACCTGGTGCTCCTGGAGGGGCTCGAGGGCTTGGAGAAGGCTTTCATGGAAGCTGTGGGGGGGGGGGTGCAGGGTGGGGACAGGGCCTTGCTCCGAGCCGGGGTGGGGGGATGTTCCAAGGCAGACGAGAGCGGCCGGGGGTGGGGGCCGTGTCTCTGAGGTCGGGAAAGCAGTGCAGGGGGGTCCCCTGGCAAGCAGGTAGGAGACGCCCCCCCCGGGAGGAATGGGGCATGTCCTGGCCCCCCAGTTGACTGACACGACGGTCATGAGACTTCCTGGGTCACGGCTCTAGAAGGAAGAGTGGGGTCGGCGACCTGGGAAGGGCAGGGGAGGGCGGGCAGTTCTGCTCTCTTACGAGCGGAGGATGGAAGGGTGGGAATATTTTTTGGCGGGGGGGCGGTTGCTGAAGGAAGTTCCGATGAGAGGCCAGAGCTCCTTCAAGCCCAACTCGGGGGACCAGCAAGCGCGGGACATACTTGGGGCACAAGGAGGGGCTTACTGGCGGGGAGACTGAGCTAGCCGCGTGAGACTTTGGAATAACCAGACTCGGGGGGGCCTGGGAGACATTTAAAGGGGGGGAGGAGGGGTGCCAGTCAGAGGAGGTGCTGGGGGCCAGGGGAGCTGAGGAAGGCGCAGAGAGAGGGCTGGAGACAGACGGGGGGAGCCTGGGGGCAGCTGTCTGAGGACCCGGGGACATCTGGGAAGAGTTGGGGTTCAGAGGGGGCAGGCCCTGTGTTCCCCCGTCCCCGCCCGTATGTGGCCCTGGTCGCTCACTCTCCTCCTGGTGGATTCTCCCTGAGACTAACTCATACGGCGTCTCTGATGATACCAGCGTCACCCCCCCCGCCCCCTCCTCCTGGGCCTCCTTCCCCGTCATTGAAGGCGGTGGGGACAGGTAGACCACGCCACCAGGGGCTAAATGTGTTGAGAAAAGTTTTAGGGGCTGGAGCAATAGCACAGTGGGCAGGGCGTTTGCTTTGCATGCGGCCAACCTGGGTTTGATTCCCAGCATCCCATAGGGTCCCCCGAGCACTGCCAGGGGTCATTCCTGAGTGCGTGAGCCAGGAGTAACACCTGAGCATCGCCGGGTGTGACCCAAAAAGGAAAAAAAGAGAAAAGTTTTAGAAGATCATCAGGAACGGGCAGCAGGCAGGACATTAGCTTTGCACCTTCCCGGACCCTCCGTCTTCTTGGCTGGGGCTTTCCGGAGAGGGTTCTTGGCTGGGATGGGCTGACCCCCCGCGGAGCCAGCGCCCCTTCTACAAAGCAAAGGGCATTCATTCTCCGCCAGCAAACGGGAACCTCTTCTTTCAGTTCCCCTGGATGGAGACTTCTTCCCAAACCTGAGAAGTTTTAGGGCCAGAGCGATTAGCACAGCGGATAAGGCCTTTGCTTTGCACATAGATGGCCCCGGTTCAATCCCCGGTGGCACCCCATAGGGCCCCCCCAAGCACCCCCAGGAGTGATTCCCGAGCGCAGAGCCAGGAGTAACCCCCTGAACATCACCAGGTCTAGCCACCACAACCTTCCTCCTCCCCCTTCCAAAAAGAAAAATTTTAAGCAAAAGATAGAATCAATCTGAGAATCAATCTGTTGTGGGCTGGGGGGATACTCAAAGGACCAGACTGCATGAGTTGGGAGCCCCGAGTTTCATCCGGGTGCTCTGAGCACTTCCAGTGCTCCACCCCGTCTCCCCCCATCAATCTGTCACAGGATGCTTGCCTCCACTTGGTCCTCTGATCTGATCACTTTTGCTCACACTCTCGCCGCCCCTAAGCGCTTGGTTTAGAACGGAACTTCCAGTTCCAAGTGATAGGACAGACGCCCGCCCGGAACAAGCAGGGGCCCCCAAGGAATGTTCTGGAAAGATCCTGGGGCCAAAAGGGGAGAAAAAAAAATCAACCCAAATCAAAGAATGTGGAAAGTAGAGTTCGGCGTGAGAACGGGCGAAGACGGTTTCTCGACAGCCCGTCCTGCTTTGCGAGGCAGGAGACGAGGAACGTGCTGGCTTTTCTGCGGAGGACGAGGTTGCTGGCTTTCCGGCACTGGGCGAGTGGTTTCAGACCCCTTCAAACGCTGGTTAGCCACATCACAGCAGCGCCGGCTTACCGGGGCCCCTCCCGCACACCCCCAGAGCCGTCTCCACTCCCGCCCTGGCCTTACATTGTCGCCCAGTCAGCCTCTCTCTTCGTCTTAGTCCTGAGGTCAGACTCCGGTGCTTTGTTGGGGCTTCACTTGGTTCTGGTTTGGGTTGTTCTTGTTACTTTATTTCTGGGCAACAGCCAGCTCAGGTGGGTGCCGGGGAGGTTGGTGGGTCTTGGTGGCCCTTGAGTGCTCTCATTGAGGGGCAGTTTCCTTTCTTTCTCTAGTTGGAAACGTCGTAAGGAAGGACGATGATCAGCTTGACTTATGTCAGAGACGGGACAGAACCTGCCAGAACAGTAGCTTGGGAGGAAGGGAGAGCTTACGTTTTGGGGGGCTGGGGGGCACAGCCAGCAATGCTCAAGGGTTCCTCCTGGCTCTGCACTCAGGAATCACTACCAGGGGTGCTCTGGGGACATGCGGGGATGCCAGGGATTGAACCCAGCTCGGCCGCGTGCAAGGCCAGTGCCCTCCCTGTTATATTCCGGCTCCTTCCCTGGAGGGAAGGGCAGTTTTTAAAGCAGGAAGGACTAGGCAAATGAGTCCCCATTACTGCACATTAAGTAATAATTACTTCTTTAAGCAAAGTCACGAGCATGCAGAGACTTTGTTAGATGCCAGGAACGTTACTGGCTGGATTCACCGTTTAATAGACAGAAGGTCTCAGTCAAGCAAATCTGTAAATTGGATAATTGCATGTCCATGGCAAAGCCTCTCCTTAGAGTCTGATGGCGGAGGGTGGGGCTCTCTGAGGGGGGGGGATAGTGGGCAAAGAGACGCCCAGCTTCCGCCCCAGCCCCTGCGACCTTGGCAAGTTCTTCACCGGGCCTGACCTTGTTTACTGCAGACACAACTGCCCGCCCGCAGCATCTCACGGGGGTGGGCGACCGCTTGCCAAAGGGCATTTTGAACCCACAGCTCCAAGTGGGAAGGAAGGGGGAGACGGCACCCCAGCCCGCCTCTGCCTCCACTTGCCACCAGCCCTTTGATCTGCGGGTTGCAAAATAAGAGGGGCAGGGAGGGAAACAGCTTTTCCCCTGGGGGAGATGGAGTCACTGGTCCAGAGAGGCCCAGGTCCCACGGCAGGGCGGAGTGGAAGCAGGCTGGATGTCCGGGCCCTTGCGGGGGTCAGCAGGACCAGGTGTCGGTCCAGGCTGGATTGTGTGAGGGGCACTGTTCTGTGAGCCCTGGCTGGAGGCAGTCAGTCCTCAGACATTTCTGGCATAGGGCAGGGACGTGCTGACTTATGTATTCAGCCCGCTCGTGATAGTATGAGCTCATGCATACTGGTTTATGTCTTGGGCATTATCTCATGCGACTGTACGTATATGATTCTTCAAATTATTCCCCAACTCTGCCTGTTAGCGGTCTTTCCCTTGATCTCCAGATCCCCGGACATAATCCCATCATTTCCTGTGTGCCAGTGGGCATGCGTGTTGGTGCCTGTTGAGTGTGCACTGACACGTCTGTGTTGGTATGATGATGAGTGTTGTGGCATGTGCGGGGTGTGTTCATGTGCATGTGTGTTGGGGAATGGTATATGTGTGTATGTTGGTGTGTGTTCCCATGCCCATGTGGGGTGTGTTTTTGTTTGTGTTAGTGTGCACGTGCAATGTATGTTTTATGGGTCAGTGTCAAATGTTAGTTTGTGTGTATATGATGTGCTGAGGCACTTCAGTGAATGTGTGTTTGTGTGTGCTGGAGTATATGTTTTAACATGTGGCATGTATGGTATATGTTGGTATGTGTACTGGGTTGTGTTTAGGTGTTTCAGTGTGTGTTGTTGGGTTTTAGTGTGTGGTATGTATTCATGTGTGCTGGCCTGAATGTGTACCAGAAAAGGGCATTGGCTGTGTGTGGTATATAACAGGGTATGTTGCTTGTGTGTTGGCATGAATGGGATATACTGGCATGTGTTGTCATGTTTTGGTGTATGTTGGCATGGATGGTGTATATTGATGTTGGCATGGATGGCGGCATATTGGCATGTATTGGTGTATGTTGGCAGGAATGGGGTATATTGGCATGTGTATTGACATGGTGAGGGTATATTGGCATATGTTGGCCTGTTTTGGTGTATGTTGGCATGGATGGGACATATTGGCATGTTTGTTGGCATGGATGGGGGATATTGGCATGTGTTGACCTGTTTTGGCGTGTGTTGGCATGGATGGGATATACTGGCATGTGCTGGCGTGTGCTGCCGTGGATGGGGATATACTGGCATGTGCTGGCATGTGTGGGTGTTGGTGTGTGCCACATGTCTGTGTGTGTTTCACTCTTCTCTGCCCCGACTAGATGCCCCGGGCGCTGCTCCCGGTCCATCTCGTCCCTTTCCTGCTGCAGCCCCGGACTCTGCCATCCACCAGGGATCCCTGGTCCCTTTTGCACCCGTGAGGAGTAAACCCCGAATCCAGTGCTCCTGGGTGCTGACGCAGGAGAGACACGTGTGAACTGAGTCAGGAGGAGCCGCCCACAGAGGGCAGCCTCCAGTGTCCACGCTGCCGCCGCCGTGTCCACCTGTCTTTCCGCTGGGCTACTCCCTGCCCGCCCCTGGACCGCAGGCCTCTCACAGGGCTCTCGGGCCGCACTCTCCGCCCCAGCCCAGCTGGCAGGTGGCTCAGCTGTCAGGGCGCAGCCTGACTCGGCGGCAGCCCCGGGATGGGACTGAGGCGAGGCGCGTGGTGCAGGAGGGCGTCTGGGCGCCGAGAGAGGGACGAAACGACAGCCGTGTGCCTGAGACGGGAGCACCCCGGCTGGGGTCACTGCCCCCGCCGTCCCGCCCCCTCCAGCGCCCTGCCAGAGTGAGGGACAGGCCAGTGTCCGGTGCCAACAGGCCCCGACTCTTAACGCCAGGTAGGCAGTGCAGCCTGGCCGACCTGTCCGGGACCACCGGGCCTCCGGACTCAGTCATCTGGGAGGCATTTATTTATTTATTTACTTTTTTTGTTTCGAGGCCACACCAAGCGGGGGGTCCTCCTGGCGCTGCACTCAGGAATCACTCCTGGCAGTGCTCCCGGGAGCCGATGGGATGCCGCGGATCGAACCTGGGTCGCCCGGTCGCGAGGCCAATGTGCTACCTGCTTGCTGCCCTAGGGCTCTGATGCCCCCTGCCTCCCCCCCCCCCCCCGGAGCACTTAGGAGCTTGATTCGACTCACTTAGGGCACACCTAAGGGCGCTGAAAAGAAGGCTCACACACTACATACGAGAAACACAGCTGTTGCTGGCGTGCGGGGGAACGACGCCCCTCGCCGCGCCTGGGCCCGCTTTGCGGGGATGGGGACGGGGAAGGCAGAACTACATCTCCCAGCATGCCCTTCGCAGAGTGACGTCACCGAGAGGCCCCGCCCCGCCGCGCCCAGCGGGTATATAAGGGCGGACCGGGCCGGCGGCGGGCAGAGCGCGGGGCTGCGGGGCGCGGAGCTGCCGCCGGGCTCGGGGGTCCCCGCCGCGCGCGCGTCCTGCCGGGCCCCCTCCGGGGGTCGCGGGCGCCGAGACCTGGCGCGCGTGCCGCGGTGGGCGCAGGGACCCTGGGATGCGCGGATGCCCCCGCGCGCCGCGGGACGGCGGCCGCCTCGCGGGGCCGTGGGTGGGGCCGGGCTGGGGGGCTCGGGACCCCCCCGGCCGTGGATTACACTTGGCGCTGCTCGTCGCGGGGCTCGAGGATCCCCCCGCGCGGTCTCCGGCTTGGACCCCCTGGAGGTGAGTGTCCCGGACTTGGCTTCCACTTTTCTTTTCTTGGGGGGTCGCGTCGCTCTGCAAAGGTCCTGGGGTCGCGTTGCATCTTTTGCCCCCCCGAAGTGACAAGCCCGAGCCCTCGGGCGCGGCCCCTCTGCCTCCGGGGCCGCGGTGGTCTCTGCCCGCGCCCCCCGCCCCCGCCCCGAGCGTCCCGCACGTGGGCGCACCCGCATTGCCCCTTGGGGCCACCTCACTGCGTCGCCCCCCGGGGCCCTGGGAGGGGGTGCGCGACTGTCCCCGCCTCCCCGGTCACCCAGACCGACCCTGCGGGGCCCCCCGTGCCGGGTGCTGGGGGCGCAAGGGGGTCCCGCAGGCCCGCTTGTTCTGCGTCGTCGTAGAAGGGGCGCGTGGGGGTCGCAGAGGGAGCGACCCCGAGGCCCAGCCCCGCGTTTGTCGAATGAATGACCGAGTGAAACCTGCAGGCAGGCGCGCGCGGGCTTCGCGCCTCCTCCTCCTCCTCCTCCTCCTCCTTGGCCCCGTCCCCACCGCCAGGACTGGCTCCTGGAAGCGCTTCCCGGCGGCGGCGGGCTCCCCCCGCAGCCCCCTTGGCAGACTGTCCGCCCCACCCCGCCCCTCCCGCCGGGGAAGCTTCTGGAAGCCAGTTCTCCCCCTGGAGCACCTGTCGGGGGACGAGGAGAGTTTCAGGCTGCGTGTCTGGAGCAACCCCCAGCCCCCACCCCCATCCCAAGCCGGTGCCTCTGTCCCCGCGGGAGTGGGGCGGGGGGGTGCCAGGCGTGGGTCCCCTGCTCCTCCCGGTCCACCTGCGGCCGGGGAGGGGCGGGGAGAGGAGGGAGAGACTCTCCCTGGGCCGGTTTGAGGGGGGCCCCGGGGGGCTCACTTCATGCAGGGAAAAGTATACAAATGGGCCGGGGAGAAAGAGTGCCCGGGTGACACCCTCTCCTGGGGGCTGAGCCCTGCGCCACCCCCCACCGCGGCCTGTCTCCCCGCGGGGGGTCGCGCCTGCGGCCACCCCCGCGGAGTGGGCACTCAGCCTCCCGTCACCGTCACCGGCGCGGGTGGTGATCCAGTCCACAATCCCCCCATTGTTGGCCCCGCCGCCCCGGCCGGCCCGCCAGGCGCGCACCCCCGCGTGCGCGCGCGCTCGGGAAAGTCCCCAGAAGCTGGGAGTCAGGCGCATCCGCCCGGGGAGATGCCCTGTCCGTGGGGGCGGGGCTGGAGGGAGAGAGCGCCCCCCCCCAGCCCCCGCCCAGGTCTGCTGCCCCTCGAAGCAAAGGGCTCCTGGGGAGAGCGGCACTGCAAGCCCCCCTGAGGTTCTGCCCCAGCCCCGCACCCCTGCAGCGAGGCTGCTCCAGGAAGGGGCTGGGGAACCCTCATAATTTCGGGGACCGGGTTGTGGGGGGGGTCCCCGCAGCCTCCTCCCCTCCCCTCCCGCGTGCTCCGTCAACTCCGGGTCAAGGCTGGCACGATAAGCTGGTGCTCTAGGGGGTCCAAAAGGAAGCCGGTGGTCTTCTCTCCGAGTCCACTTCGGGCATGAGGGACGCAGCTCTGCAGGGGTCCGAGTCCTGGCAGTGGTTCGGAATCATCCGGAAGCGGACTTGCGGTTCTCGGGACGTCTGACGCGGAGAAGCAGGGCCAGACGGTCTGCGGGGGGGCCCCCTTCCCTCGGCCTCACCTCTGCTTGCCCAGGGGTTCCCCGCTCGGGTGCTGGGAGCCCCCGCCCCTCCTGCGTGGTTCTAGGAACAGCCAGAAGGTGGCCGTGGGAAAGCGGGGAGGGGTCTGGCTGCTCGTCTCTCGCTTTTTCATGCGAGTCGGTTTGTTTGTGTTTCGGGGCCACACCCAGTGATGCTCTGAGATTTCTCCTGGAGGTGCTGGGGGGACCGCAGGGGGCGCTGGGGATGGAGCCCGCAAGGCAAACGCCCTCATGTCCGGTCTCTCCAGCCCGGCGGCGGACTTGTCTTGCTTGAAAGCCCCTTTCCTGCGGGGCGGCAGACGGCCGGCCGGGGCCACCCACCTTCCCCCTGCCCTGGCACGTCCCCGCCTTCCAGGGGTCCCTCGGCCTCGTGCTTTTTCCCCTGTGGTCCGGACAGAGCAGGGGCATGAAGGGGGCAGGCACGGGGGGCGGGGGGCCCTGGGCTGCCTCCGCAGGGCTGCGTCCTGGGGGCTGACCGCTCCCCCCTCCTCCCTGCCCCCCTCCCCCATGCCCGAGGCAGAGCCCGTGGCCCCTGGAGGAGAGAGGGGCCCGAGCAGAGGCGGGAGCCGTGTCAGCCCCTCGCCCCTCTCTTGGGCGGGATCTGTCGGGGCAGGAAGCCTGTCAGGCAGGGGGGCGGCCCGCCAAGGCGACAGAGCCGCCAAGGTGACAGAGCCGTGACTCACGCCCAGCCGCAGGTGTGGGGAGGGAGCAGCGCTTCTGCTCTTCAGGAGCATCACAAGGCAGCCCCCTGGAAGCCATGTGCTTCCAGAAGCTTCCAGGAGCTTCCAGAAGCTTCTCCCCTCTTCTCCAGCCAGGCATGCGGCCAGGCTAGTCTGGGACAAGGAGTTTGGGGCTGGCCGCGTGGGACTTAGCAGGACCCGGCGGTGGCCAGGGCCAGGGCCCCTTCTCGGGGTCTCTACCCAGCCCTCCGGGCTTGATCCCGGCAGGAAGCCCCTGGGAGGCCGTGGGTGCTGGGAGCAGAGTCTGTCACTCCTGTGCGTGCTCGTCCTCAGTGCTCCGGAATGGGGGGGCGGGCGCAGGGGTTCGCATATGGATGGACCCCGACACCTTGTTTAGAGTGGCCCCTCCTCGCTGCACCCTCTCCCCCTCAGCGCTGCTCACTTTGGGGGTGTGTGTGCAGGCGTGTGGCTTTGTGACAGGCCCCAGGACAACTTAGAACAGACTGTGGCGACTTGACCAGCCCAAACCCCGAACTGAGCCTTTTCTTGCGGAAGCTTACCAGCAGTGTGCGGCTTCCTCCTCCAGGAAGCCTTCCTGGCTTACTTCTCCCTGGCCCGTGCTTCTCCACTTCCCCCACCCCACCCAGTCGCTCGGTCCCGGTTCTGACGCAGGAGCCTTGCAACCAGGTGCCCCTTGTCCTGGCTCCGGACAGACGTAACGGCACTTGGGTGGGCGACAGAGTCCTGTGTTTTTCGGGACCTGTCAGACCCTCCCCCCTCCTGGGTGCCGCCCGCTGCCGTCACAGAGAGGGGTGGGCGCCCCCAGGGCGGCACCCCTGCCCCACACCCCCTCGCTCGGCGGCCCACGGGGAGGCCCATGTGTGAGTTCCTGGCCTGGGGCTGGCCCTCGGGCTCCGGGCAGAGCCGTGACCTGACACCACGTGACGGGGGTGCTCAGCGGACGGGCGGGACGGGACTGGACAGAGGCCCCTCGCGGGCAGAGCCCCTGGTGGGCAGAACCCCCCACGGGAGCTTCCCTGAGCCCCTTTCTGGGGCCCCCTCCCTGGCCCTGCCCTCCGCGTGTCCCCGAGGACAGAGCCCTCCTCATGCCCCACCCAGGCACGGGCGTTGGGCGCGGGCGCGGGGCGGCAGGACCTTCCTGGGACGAATTTCCGTGCTGCCACCTGAGTGACCCCAGGGCCCCATTGGGCTGTCACGTCCCACAGACGCCTGGTCGGTGCCAGCTGTCACTTGCTTGGGACCGGGACAGCGTGGGTGAGCTCCCGCCCTGCTGTATCTGTGTGTGTGTGTGCGTGTGCGTGTGTGTGCGTGTGTATGTGTGTGCATGTGTGCATGTGTGTACGTGCGTGTGCGTGCGTGTGTGCGTGTCTGTGTGCGTGTGTGTACGTGTGTGTACGTGTGTGCGTGTGTGCGTGTGTGTATGTGTGTGCACATGTGCGTGTGTGTGTGTGCGTGTGTGTACGTGTGCGTGTGTGGGGACACACGACCAGCGGGGTGGTGGTTCCTTTGGGGACCCGGCGGTCACCCTCAGGACCCCTGGTGGCCGTGTCTGTGCTCGCACTCGGGCCTTCTTTGCTTCATTAAAGCAGCCCCCACACTTTGTGGGTTTGGGTTTTGGGGCCACATCCGGCAGTGCGCAGGGTTCTCGTCGGACTGTGCTCAGGAATCAGTCCTGGCGGGGTCCAGGGGGACCAGGAGGGGTGCTGGGGATCGAACTCGGGTCGACTGCGTGGGAGGCCAGCGCGGTGCCCGGGTCCTCTCCAGACACCCGAGGCTGAGGCGCAGGAGGCAGCAGCGTCCACGTCCCTCTCCTGCATCGCCCCCCGGCCCCCACACCACAGACTCCCCCCCCGCCCCCACACCACAGACTCCCCCCCCTGGCCCCCACACCACAGACCCCCCCCGCCCCCACACCACAGACTCCCCCCCCGCCCCCACACCACAGACTCCCCCCGGCCCCCACACCACAGACCCCCCCGCCCCCACACCACAGACTCCCCCCCGCCCCCCACACCACAGACTCCCCCCCCCGCCCCCCACACCACAGACTCCCCCCCCGCCCCCACACCACAGACTCCCCCCCCGCCCCCACACCACAGACTCCCCCCCCGGCCCCCACACCACAGACTCCCCCCCATCCCTGAGCCCGGCTCCCACGGGGCCCTTGCAGGCCCTTCGTCCCCCTGTGGGCCGCCTGGTGGCGGGTGGTGAAGGCCGGAAGGGCCCAGGATGGCCCTGGCTGCCCCCGGCTGCCCCCTCCGTGCGCGTGGGCAGGGCAGGGGCCTGCGTCCCTGCAGCCACCGGGAAAGGGGCCTGTCATCCTGCTCCTCCCTCTGTTGGCTTCCTCTTTAGAAGCAGAAGCCCGGGCAGGTGTCCCGGGACGGGCGTGGGGGCCCTGCTCGGAGGATGGGCTCCTCCCTGGGGCCCTCCCCACGGCCCCAAGTCCCCTGTTTTTATTTTTTAAAATTTAAAATTTTTGGACTGCACCTGATGATGCTCGGGGCGTACTCCTGCCTCTGTGCTCAGGGATCACCCTGGGGGGCTCAGGGGCCCAGGAAAGGACCTGCCCGTGCACTGTGGCCCAGCCCCCCCCCATCCCTTCTTACATCCTACCCGAGACCCTCCTCATGACCCCTGACCCCTCCCACGACCCCACCCCCTGCCGGGATCCCCTCCTCTGGACTGGATGTGGCCCAGGTTTACCCCGAGGGAGAGTCTCAGGGACAGTGGCCGCCGGCGGCCTGCCGGGAAACGTGGGTGTTTGGGCGCGTGACTCGCTTCCTCCCGTGGAAGCCAGGAGTGTGGCTGACCCCGCCTCCGGCTCCTCACCACTCTCCGGGGCCACGCCCTCGTCCCCACCCTCTCCGTGTCCCCCACCCCCAGCCCTGACCCCACTGGGGGATCCGGTCAGGATCTGATCAGGGTGGGATCCATCCGATCAGCGTGGGATCTAGTCAGGGTGGGATCCAGTCAGAGTGAGATCTGGTCAGGGTGGGATCCGGTTAGGATAGGATCCAATCAGGATGGGATCCGGTCAGGGTGGGAGCTGGCCAGCATGGCATCTGGCTAGGATGGGATCCCACCAGGGTGAGATCCTACCAGAGTGGATCTGTCCAGGGTGGGATCTGGCCAGGGTGGGATCTGGTAGGGTGGAATCTGGTCAGGGTGGGATCCATCAGGGGGATCCATCAGGGGGATCCGGCAGGGTGGACCCGGCCAGGGCGGTGCAGAGACCCCCGCTCTGATCCCTCATGCGGGGGCCAGTCTAGGGCTGTGCGTCTGGGGGTGTTGCTTTGGGCTGTCTCCCCAGTCTTTTCTTGTCTTATTATTTGGGGGGGGCGCCCCAGTGGTGCTGGGATGGACTCGTCTTCATGCCCCCTCGGCCCCCTCGGCAGACAGGATGCAGACAGGTGGGCTCTGCAGAGCCCTGGGGACCTGGACCCGGGTGGCCTCTGCCCCCACTCTGGGGACATGCTGGGACCGGGGGGAGCCAGGCGGTGGACATGCTGACCGGCCGTCCTGTCGCCTTAGCCCCGGGAGACGGGCCTGGGACAGCTGCTGGGGGTGTTGGTGCTGGTGCCCGAGAGGATTTGGGGCGCCCCCCAGGGGCCTGGCCTCAGCTGTCCAGCTGCTGGAACCCGGGTTATCCCCCCCTGAGTAACGGCCTGTCCCGGGAGCTGGGAATCGGACTCGGGCCTCCCCCTTCCGGGACCCGCAGCTGTGGCAGTGGCTGTGGTCAGTGGCCATGACTGGGGTTGGTGGCTATGGTTGGTCCTGGCTGGGGTCGGAGGCTGTGGCCGGCAGTGGCGGCTGTGGCTGATTCAGTGACCAGGGCTGGGATCGGTGACCGTGGCTGGGTCAGCGGCCGTGGCTGGGTCAGCGGCCGTGGCTGGACCTGGTGGCTGTGGCCGAGGTCGGTGGCCGTGGCTGGGGGCCTGGCTCCCTGTGCAGGAGCCTGTCCCCAGCATCGCACTCTGGGGCCAGGAGGGTCTCCTCCCCGTGACCCCGCAGTGCTCGGGAAGCCCCCCCCATGCCCTGAGCGTCGTGTGGGTTCCGAGTCGCACCCGGTCCCCTTGGGCCTGGTCCCGAGGACCATCCTGGGCTGCGCCGGGTGCCCCGCTGACCCTCCCGGAGGCCTTGTCCGGGGCTGGCCACCGTTGTGCACGTGGAGGTGGGCGCCAGCCGGGGGAGCGTCCCCCACTCACCCCCACTCCGGGTCCCACGGCGTCTCCAGGAAGCTCAGCTCTCCGGCAGGCCGCGGGGGGGTCTGCAGAAGCGCAGGCCGAGAGCCTGTCTTGGGTGGGGGCTGGAGCTGGGGCGGAGGGGCCGAGGCCTCGTCACAGGCGTGCGGAGGGGGCCGGGTGCCCGAGTGGGCAGCGTCCACCCCTGCTGGGCCTCTGCTGGAAGCATTGAGGGAAGCTCCGTGGCCGACTGACGCTCGGAGTCAGGGTCCCGTCGCCCCGTGGATCGCGGACGGGGGTCCCCACTTCTGCTGCCGACTTTGAGGGGCCTCCGCGGCCTCTGGCGGCGAGGGCGGCCGGGACCCTCTCTCGAGCCCCCACGCTTCCTCCTCCCCCCAGTGACCTGCTGTGGGAAGCACCGAGTGTCAGCGCCCGTGCCGGGCCTGTCTGTCTGTCCGTCTGTCCATCTGTCCGTCTGCAGCCAGGGCGGCCTCGCCGATGCCCGTGGGAGTCCTGCTGAGGGGTCTGGGGACTCTGGGGAGGGTCTCGTGGGGGCAGGTCTTGGCCGGGGGCCCTGCACACAGTAGGGCCGGGCCTGACTCTCGGTCCCTCTCCCGCCGCCCCCTCCTGCAGCGACACGGCGGGTCCTTCCGAGGTTTCGCTTGGAAATGGGGGGGTGAGGGGGCTGCCCGGGGCTGAGCCCTCGTCCCTCACGTGGCATCAGAGTTGCTGGGGGGTGTCCTGGCCCCACCATGTCCTCTGGGCCCCACACCTGATGGCAGACGTGATGGCTGGGAAGGAGAGTGGGGTGTGTGTGAGTGTGTGTGTGTGTGTGCGCGCGCGCGTGTGTGTGTGTGTGTGTGTGTGTGTGTGTGTGTGACATTCCCAGGACCAGCGACATCAAATCTTTAAAAACTGAAAAAAAAAAAGATTTAATCTGTTATTAATTATTTTTGGCTTTTTGAGTCACACCCAGGGCTGACTCCTGGCTCTGCAGCCCGGGGGGCCCTGGGGGACGCCGGGGATCGAACCTGGGCTGGCCGTGTGCATGGCCAGCGCCCTCCCCGCTGTACTATGGCTCCGGCCCGTTAAAAACTTTTTTACATTTTCTATATTGTTGGCTCTCACCCAGCAGTGCTCAGGGATGACTCCTGACTCTGTGCTCAGGGTCCCTCCTGGTGGTGCGTGGGGGACTCTCTGGGGGTGGCAGGGACCAACCCAGGTCGGTGGGTCATCTTGGACTGTTTGTCCCTGATCTCGTCTCCTCCTGGCGGGAGACTCGGGCCTTCTCTGTCTCCGGAGTGTCCCGGGGAGGGGTGAGCGTGGCGGGGAGGCTCAGCCTCCTCCTTTCTCAGCACTGTGGCCTCCGCGGGTCCAAGGAGGTGACTCAGGTAGGCTCTGTGCCGAGTGGGCACAGCCAACGGGGTGGGGGGGGACCCTCTGTGAGTGGGAGGAGAGAGGGGGCGCCCTCGTTAGCCGGTGGGACCTGCAGACCCCCCCCTCAGGATTGCCCCGAGCGGGGGTCAGCGACCCCACGCTCCCTGTCCAGTGCTCGCCCCATGGTGTTTTTACTTGACGGTCATTTTTGTGGGGGGAGAGAATTGGAGCAACAGCAATTGCTCGGGGTTTACTCCTGTCTCTCTGCTCAGGTGGGGGGTGCCCTGGGCAGTGCCTGGGTTGACCACACCCAGCGCCCCCCTCCTGCCCCCTGCGCTGTCTCTCCAGCCCAAAGCTCGGCCAAGTTTTTTTTTCTTTTCTGCTTTTTGGGCCACACCCGGCGATGCTCAGGGGTTACTCCTGGCTCTGCACTCAGGAATTACTCCTGGCGGTGCTCGGGGGACCCTATGGGATGCTGGGAATCGAACCCGGGTCGGCCGTGTGCAAGGCAAATGCCCTCCCCGCTGTGCTGTCACTCCAAGTTTTCTTCCTGCTCCGTCCCGCCCTGCTGAGCCTCGACGGCCCTAACCCGCTGAGTTTCCCCCCCTCGCTCAGGAGAGGACTTCCCCGGGGTGGCGTGCAGGGGGACAGGCACTGACAAGCCCAGTTTGACCCCCAGCACCACATCCCCTGGGCCCCTCTAGACGTGAGCCCTGAGCACAGAGCCAGGAGTCCGCCCTGACACCGCCCCGGGTGGCCCCAAACGTTGACCGTCTGGGTCCCGCTGGCGGGTACGTTCTGACCCGTGCAAGTCGGGGGTCACCGGTGTGGCATGGCCGCGAGGCCGTGCTGGGGCTCTGCTGGTCTCCGCAGGCTCGCCCCGAGGGTGCTCCCGCGTGGGTGCTCAGTCTCAGCATCCCGTGCCGAGTCCGACGCCTCCCTGAGTCTGGGGGTGCGCTGCCCCTGCCTGGAGTTCAGCTTCCTCCCTTGGCTCATCTCAGAGCCGGGGGCGGGTGGCTGTTCAGGTGGGCACCCAGGGCACCCAGGGCACCCAGGCTCCGTGGGAGGAGACCCCCGGGACCTCCCTGTGGCCCGAGAGGTTCCGCTGGGGCCTCCCCGCCTCAGGACGCGGCCTTTGCCCCCAAGTCCCTTTTTGGATCCTCGGAGCACTGTGGAAGGAGTGCCCCCAGCATTTGAGGCTCCTGGCCGGGGTCCGTCCGAGAGGCAGCAGGGCTATGGGGGGCCTCGGGGAGTCCGGGCTGCTGTGGCTGCCTGGGAACCGGCCGAGAGGCCTCGCCACACCCCTTCCCTTCCCGCCCCCTCCGGTGGCTGAGAATCGGCCCATTGTGGCGGACAGAGACCTTCTGTGGCGCCCGGGCCAGGCCGGGGACTCCCCGCCCCCGCGTCAGAGACCGTCCAGCAGCCGCCTTCTCTGAGAGGGACCCTCTGTCCCCTCGCGGGCCTCTTAGGGAGCGTTTATCGGGGCCACCGCCTCACAAAGGCCCGGGCTTCAGATGGGCTCCGGCAGGGGGCCCGGGCGGCACAAAACCCCCTTTCTTCCCTCCCCTGCAGGGAGGGGCGGGGCGCGGGGACTCTGCCGTGGAGCCCGCCGGGCCCCGCAGGGGGGTCACTACCTTGGCAGGCCCTTCCCCACCCAGGAGGGGAAAGTGTGTATGTTCTAGAAGGTTCTCAGCCTGGGGGGTTCCGGCTGCTCTCATGGTGTCTGCACTTGGCCACTGCACGTGCGTGCATGTGTATGTGTGTGTGTGTGTGTGTGTGTGTGCGCGTGCATGCGTGCGTGTGTGCGTACGTACGTGTGTGTGCGTGTGTGCGTGCGTGTGTGTGTGTGTGTGTGTGTGTGTGTGCATTGGCGTAAGTAGGTGTAGTCACACATCTGCAGTGCCTGGGACGATGTGTGAGTGTTGGCACGTGGCCATGTGTGTTCGGCGTTTGTTGGCCTGGGTCCATGTGTCTGTTGGCGTGTGGCCATGTGTGTCTCGACGTATGCCCATGTGTCCGCATGTTCGTCAGTGTGTGTCAAGGTGTGTGTATGTTGGCATGTATCCATGTGCTTGTTGTCGTGTGCTCGAGTGTGTCCGTGTGTCCATTGGCGCAGCCACTTGCCTGTTGACGTGTGTCTCGTGTCTGTCTGCGTGTGTCCATGAGTCTCGTGTTGGTCAGTGTGTGTCCGTGTGTCCATCGTGTGTCTGTGTGTCCGTGTATTTGTGTCTGTTTGCATGACTGCCTGTGTGTCTGTGTCTGTGCCTTCTTGTGTGTTTTGGTGTGTCTGTGTGTCTCTTGGCATGTGTCCATGTGTCCATGCGTCCTTTTGTCTGTTGGTGTGTGTCCTCGTGTCTCTGTGTCCGTGTGTCTGTTAGCATGCGTCCGTGTGTCCATGTGTCCATGTGTCGGTATGTGTCCGTATGTCTCTGTGTCCGTGTGTCTGTTAGCATGCATCCGTGTGCCCATGTGTCCGTGTGTCTGTTGGTGTGTGCTGTGTGTCCGTGTGTCGGCATGCACTGAGCACTGAGTGGGGAGTGATCCCTGAGCACTGAGCAGGGAGCAAGCCCTGAGCACGGAGGGGGAGTGGCCTCCCAACCCCTGGGGGTGACCCTCTGTCTTTGCTTGCTGCTCCTGGCATTAGCCTGGCAGGGCCCGGGGCGGCAGCGGCTGACCCGTGGGCCGGAACCTGCTCGCGAGGGCCGGGTGGTCCCTCCCGGGGAGGGGGGGGCGGTGTGTGGGGGCAGCCCAGCCCTGAGGCTCACCCGCCCGGTGCGTCTGTGGGTCTTCGGGAACAATACAGGCTTGTCTCAGGGCCCACAGGGCGGGACGGGCCCAGAACGGACACTTTGTTTGGGGCCAGGCGGGGGCCCGGCAGAGACTCCGGGGCGTGGGCGTGCAGAGGGTCTCCCTGACGCGGGGTCTGCGCCCCTGACCACGCAGGACCGTGGGCCTCTCTCGCTCCGGGCTGACTTTCCCTCCCGCCCTTGCCCTTGGGCAGAGTGGCAGCCCCCTGCCTGCTCTGCCCCACCCCTGCCTGCAGGGGCGCGGCCTGTCTGGGGCGGGCTCTGCCAGCGCAGCCCCTCCCAGGCCTTGGAGGGGGACAGTGGGGCCGTGGGGGGTTCCTGGTGTGTGGGGGTCCCCGGCTTCCCGCCTGTCTGACCGGGAGCCGGGCGCGGCAGTGAAAGGGTTAGTGGGACGCCTGCCTCCGGCTGGGGTCCCTGAGCTGCCCACCCGCGCTGGCTCCAGAGGGGACCCCCAGGCCTTCGGGTTCCCAACTGTCTTCTGGGCCCGCTCTCAGCTGGCGGGGGGCGGGGTGGGGGCTGAGACCCCCCTCCCGGCGACCCCCTCCACCCAGCCTGGGAGCCCCCGGCCCTGCGGGGAAGAAAGTTTGTTCTCTGCAGAGTCTCGGGCTCGGGAGGGGGACTCAGCACCCCCCACCCCAGCGCTGAGCCGGGCGGCAGGGAGGGCGGTGAGGACCCTGGGGGGGCAGGGGGGAGCGGGGCCTGCGGGTTAGGGGGTAGGACAGGACACTTCCTGGGGGCCCCTCCCCCTGGCATCTCACGCAGGCCCTGCCTCCTGACGTGTGTGTCCGCCTGCACTTTTTGGGGGTCTCTCTGCGCCCCTCGTCCATGCTGAGAGTGTGGGGGGGGGCAGGTGTGCTGCTTCTCGCCCGCCTGCTCCCGCCCCAGGGTTGGTTCCTGCCATTTCCTGCACACCCAGGCCCCAGTGCTCGTGCAGCTGCGGGTACACCCTGCGTGCTCACACACACACGTACAGGCACACGTACACGGGCACAGGTACACGCCTGCGTGCTCACACACACGTACGGGACACACACACCTGCACAGGTACACGCCTGCGTGCTCACACACACCTGTACAGGCACACGTACACCTGCACAGGTACACACCTGCGTGCTCATACACATGTACAGGCACACATATACCTGCACAGGTACACACTTGCATGCTCATATGCACACACCTGCACAAGCACACACACAGGCACAGGTATGCACACACCTGCGTGTTCATGCACGTACCTGATCAGGTACACAGACACCTGCATGTTCACACACACACACACACACACACACACACACACACACACACACACACTCCTGCACAAGTCTGCTCGCAGCCTCCCTCACTCCCTCCCTCCCTCCCTTTCTCCCTCCCTCCCTCCCTCCAGGGCGGGGGTGCTGTTCAGAGGCTTCCCTAAGGGGGTGCGGCCGGGAGGAGGGTCACAGCACAGTGCGTGGCCGAGACCCCGTGTCCGGGTGGTCACAGCACGTGGGCGAGACCCCGTGTCCGGGGGGCGGGGCAGACGGGCGTGTTTGCCTTTCGGGAGGTGCCCTGGGAAAGGGGAAACCGCCCCACTGAGGTTTCCTGGGTCAGCAGCGGCTCAGGCAGTGTCGGGGGGAGGGGGAGGGGGGTTCACTGCAGTTCCCGGGTGTCCGGCCCGGCCCAGGCACCCACACGGGCAGGCTGGGGGCGGGGCCCAGGTGCTGCACGTTGCTGCAGTTCCCCCTTTTCCGTGGCCCTGGGCTCTGCAGGCGGCGCCGTCTGTAGCCTGGCCAGTGCTGCCCTCTGGTGTCTGCTTCTCGCCATTGCAGGTGCCTCGGCCACCCGCATCCTCCTGGGCAGGACAATTCCTCACCCAGCGCCTGTCACTCGGGCCCCTGCGTGTGCCCATCCGTCCCCGTGGCCACAGGGACGGGGGCAGCTGCTTCGGGTCTTTATTTCCAAAAGGGGAAACAATAAATGAAGAGCGGGGATGGACGTTGGTGGGCTCGTGTCCCCGCGAAGTTGCTGAGGACGGCATGGGGAGGCCCAGAGTGTTCCAGAGTATTCCAGAGCATTCAGAGCAGTTCTGTCGACTCTGGCTCGTTCCCATCGTCCACCTGCCCCCGGGGGCGCAGTGTGGCCGAGGCATCACCTTCTCGGGACCACGTGTGGCCCTCAGGAGGTCTTGCTGGGCCTGGGGTGGCTCGGGCTGGGCAGACCCCCTGGTCTAGCCTCACGGACTCCCGGGGCCCAGGACAGGGTGGCCGCAGCGCGGGGAGCCCCCAGAACCCTCATTCCTACTTTGGGGATGGGCCTTGGGGCCAGGCCTGTCCCGGCTCTGTGCTCGGGGGTCACCCCTGGTGGCGCGCGGGGCACCTGTGGGCTGCCGGGGACGGAACCTGGGTCTGTGGTGCGCAGGGCAGGTGCCTCACTGTCCCTCTGCCCCCACACGGGCGTCTCTGACAGGCTCCCCAGGGGCTGCAGGGGCCCCCGGGGTCTGTCTGACCCCCCACCCCACCCAGGGACAGCCCGGACGCACGCTCCTTCCCTCCCTCCCTCCCTCCTTCCTTCCTTCCTTCCTTCCTTCCTTCCTTCCTTCCTTCCTTCCTTCCTTCCTTCCTTCCTTCCTTCCTTCCTTCCTTCCTTCCTTCCTTCCTTCCTTCCTTCCTCCTCCCGTCCTTTCCCTCTTCCTTTGCCTCCTTCCTTTTTCCCCTTCCTTCTCTCCCTGTCTTCCCTCCCTCTCTCCCCTCCCCTCCCTCTCTCCTCCCTCCCTCCCTTCCCTCCTCCCCCTTCCCTCTGGGCTCCCTATTTTTGCTGCCCCTGATGGTCCTCTGTCGCCACCTAGTGGTGCTTCTCGGGATCAGCTCACCGCGGAGTGAGGGGGCGGGGGGGGGGGGGGGGGATCAGAATCCCGGCCCCAAGGCCCTGGGCAGGGAGGTGAGGGCAGGTGGGCGCCCTGGTGCAGTGGCGGAAGGGGCAGGGGTGCTCCCAGGGAGGAGCACGTGCCTGGGGTCCGCCTGGGACCAGCCGAGTGCCTGCTGGCCGACTGGGCTGGCCGCTGCCCTGAGCACTTTGGGGGAGGGGGTGGCGGGTTCAACCCACCCTCTCGCTGCGTCCAGCTCATTTGGGGGTGTGGGCTGAGTAGGGGCCACACTTGGAGCTGAGCAGGGCTGAGTCCTGGCAGAGCCTGGGGGACCCTCTGGGGTGCTGGGCTGGAACCAGGGCCAGCCCCCCGCAAGGCCAGCAACTCATTCCCGGGACCGTCTCTGGCCCAAAGCACATCTCTCTCTCTCTCTCTCTCTCTCTCTCTCTCTCTCTCTCTCTTTCTTTCTTTCTTTCTTTCTTTCTCTCTCTCTTTCTTTCTTTCTTTCTTTCTTTCTTTCTTTCTTTCTTTCTTTCTTTCTTTCTTTCTTTCTTTCTTTCTTTCTTTCTTTCTTTCCTTCCTTTTTCTTTTTGGGTCACCCCTGGTGATGCTCAGGGTTTACTCCTGGCTCTGCACTCAGCAATTACTCCTGGCGGTGCTCAGGGGACCCTGTGGGATGCTGGGAATTGAACCCGGGTCGGCCGCATGCAAGGCAAACGCCCTCCCCGCTGTGCTATTGCTCTGCCCCCTCACCCCAGACACATTTTAAGTGTCACTTGGAGAGGCCACTGGGTGCCCATATGGTTTCTCTGGGGTGGGGGGGGTCGACCCCAGCCACTCCGGCCCAAGGCTGCCACCAGCTTGCTCGACCCGATGCGGCCTTTTCCTCCCACTCGCCACCCTCTGCGCCCACGCGCCCAGGCAGGGGACCCCTCCCGCTCTGCTTTCTGCCTTTGGAGCTTCTCTGCCGGGAACGTCCATCTGTCCGTCCGTCCGTCCGTCCATCCGGAAGTTGTCTGCCCCCCTTCTCTCAGTCTGGCCTCACGGGTTCTCGCTGGGACACTTCTGCGTGCACAGGGGGGTCCCCGGCACCACGTGATCCAGGTTATCACGGCTGTGCCCCGGGAACTCCCCGCGCTGCCAGCTCGGGCGCGGGTGGGGTCTGCAGTGCTGCGTCCTCGGACCCTCACGCCGAGCTGCCGGCTTGGTCGGCCTGAGTCACTGGTGCTGCCCACAGGGCCCTGGACACGCCCGAGAGTCCCCGCCCCCAAAGCTACCCCGTTTCCTCTGTCTGGGCAAGGTGGGGCCCTTGGCTGAGCACTAGCTCGGCTGGGCGGGGCTCTCTCCGGGTGGGTCGGGGGGTCACCCGGGATCAGCTCCCGGTGTCAGGACGTTGGGGCACTCGCTGCCCCTGGCCTGGGCACGGGGTGGGGGTCCCAGAGGCCGGCCCGAGGGCTTCTGGCTCATCTGGGAAGGCTCGGGGAGGGGGACGGGGGCGGCACAGGGAGCCCCGGTCGTGTGGGTGGAACCTCCCGTGTCCCTCGCCTCTTCGGGGCTCTGCCGTGTGCAGCCCCGCACCCCTGCCGTCCTCACGGGGACGCCGACCCGGGCCGTGTGCGGCTCCTGTCCACGTGCAGAGTGCCCGGCCCCGTGTCAGACCCCCGTGTCCAGGGCCCGGCCAGCACCGCAGCTGGGAGGGACCCGTGGCTAACCCTGCGCTTCTGCAGCTCTGGGATGGCCGCGGGGCCTGGTTGGTCTGTGCTGGGCGGGAGGGCGCTGGAGCCGGCCAGAGGGAGATGCCCAGCCCACCTGGACGCGCCTTCTGCGGGCCCTCCGCTCTCAGGCCTGCTCGGGCCTCCTCCCTCAGGCCTGCTCGGGCCCTCCTCCCTCAGGCCTGCTCAGGCCTCCTCCCTCAGGCCCTCCGCTCTCAGGCCTGCTCGGGCCTCTTCTCTCAGGCCTGCTTGGGGCCTCCTCCCTCAGGCCTGCTCGGGGCCTCCTCCCTTAGGCCTGCTCAGGCCTCCTCCCTCAGGCCTGCTCGGGCCCTCCTCCCTCAGGCCTGGTCGGGGCCTCCTCCCTCAGGCCTGCTTGGGGCGTCCTCCCTCAGGCCTTCTCAGGCCTCCGCCCTCAGGCCTGCTCGGGCCCTCCTCCCTCAGGCCTGCACACCTGCTTCCTGCCTCCCAGCACCCGAGAGGCCCCTGCTGTGTGTCAGTGGGTCCCGGGGCCGCCTCCTTCCTTCCGGTCGTCCCTGCGGAGATGCCCCCGGACACGCCCGCCCTGCTCTGCTCTCTGCACCAGGATGCACGTGTGCGGCTGTGTGCCGGGCTGTTGTGCGTGTGTGCACGTGTGTGCCGGGCACGGCTGCCTGCGTGCATCGGTGTCTGTGTGCGTGTGCTTGAGTGTGCCGGGCCACTGTACCCGTGCACTGTGGCTGGGTGTGTAGCGTGCACCTTCGTGCACAGAACATGTGTTCAGGTGTGTTCACACGTGGGAGTGGGCACCTGTGTGATGAGTCGAGGTGGGAGCAGCGAGTGTGTCCGCATGCGTGAGTGGGGTAGATGTCACACTCATGCGTGTGGTTCTCAGTATATATGTATTTCCTTTTTGGGTCACACCCGGTGATGCTCAGGGTTACTCCTGGCTCTGCACTCAGGAATTACTCCTGGTGGTGCTCAGGGGACCATATGGGATGCCAGGAATCGAACCCGGGTCGGCCGTGTGCAAGGCAAATGCCCTACCCGCTGTGCTGTTGCTCCGGCTCCAGTGGTTTTCAATATATATATATTTTTTTTCTTTTTGGTTCACACCTGGCGATGCACAGGGGTCACTCCTGGCTCATGCACTCGGGAATCACCCCTGGCGGTGCTCAGGGGACCCTATGGGATGCTGGGATTTGAACCCGGGTCGGTCGCGTGCAAGGCAAACGCCCTCCCCGCTGTGCTATCACTCCAGCCCCGGTTTTCAATATTTTGTAGCCAGACCTGGAGATGCTCAGGGATCCTTCCCGGCAGTTTGGGGGATCCCGTGGGGTGCTGGGGCTTGAACCCGGCCCGTGCCCTCCCCGCTGTGCCGTCGCTCAGGCTCCCTCTTGCCGCAGTGGTTGCCGGCGGCTGCACGTTCCCAGATGAGCAGGTGGAGGCTGGGAGATGGTGGGCAGCGCTCAGGGCCAGTGCTCAGGGCCAGTGCTCAGGGTCAGTGCTCAGGGCCAGTGCTCAGGGCCAGTGCTCAGGGTCAGCGCTCAGGGCCAGCGCTCAGGGCCAGTGCTCAGGGCCAGCGCTCAGGGCCAGTGCTCAGGGCCAGCGCTCAGGGTCAGTGCTCAGGGCCAGTGCTCAGGGCCAGTGCTCAGGGTCAGTGCTCAGGGCCAGTGCTCAGGGTCAGTGCTCAGGGCCAGTGCTCAGGGCCAGTGCTCAGGGTCAGTGCTCAGGGCCAGTGCTCAGGGTCAGTGCTCAGGGCCAGTGCTCAGGGCCAGTGCTCAGGGTCAGTGCTCAGGGCCAGCGCTCAGGGCCAGCGCTCAGGGCCAGCGCTCAGGGCCAGTGCTCAGGACCAGTGCTCAGGGCCAGTGCTCAGGGCCAGTGCTCAGGGTCAGCGCTCAGGGCCAGTGCTCAGGGCCAGTGCTCAGGGCCAGTCGGTGGTCCAGGTTGCAGGGCCGGGGCCCTGGTGCTGCGGGGGTCGCCCCTGGTCCGGGGGAGCGGCTGTGCATCCCCCCAGAGCCTTTTGGGGTACGCGGAGGCTCCACGCCGCTCCCAGCCCGCCTGGCTGTGGCCTCTGGCCGGAGGGACAGTTGGTGTCGCCCTCAGGCACCTGCTCCCGGGCGCCTGGACACATGCGTGAGGGCGGTCGGGGAGAATCACCCCGTTGGCTCCCCGAGGGGTGCTCACGCCTCCCCGCCGGCACATAAACGCCGTCAGAATGAGCACGTGCAAAGGAGCATGGGTAGCACGTAGCCGGCCTGTCCCACGGGCGCTGACGGGGGCAGCCCTGGGCAGGGAGGGAGTGGAAGGGGATGGGTGGGGGGCCGGGCGCCCCCGGGGCCTTGCTGGATGGGGCGGCTTCCTGCGCTGTGGGAGGTGGGAGGGCGTTGGCGCACGCAGCCCTGTCCGGGAGGGGCCCGCGTCCCCCCTGTGGCCGTGGAGGATGTCGGACGCTTTAGATATCGGGGTGAAGATGGGGCCGGAGCGACGGGACAGCGGGGAGGACGTTTGCCTTCAATGCGCTGACCCGGGTTCCATCCCCGGCGTCCCGGAGGGTCCCCGGAGCACCGCCGGCAGGAATTCCTGAGTACAGAGCCAGGAGTCGGCCCCGGCATCCCGGGGGTGGGGCCCCCAAACAGAAACCCAAGCCCAGCCCGAGTGAAGAAAGGACAGTGCTGGGTATTTAGACCGTGGGGGAGGGGCAGGGGCGGCCCGGCTTCCGGTCCTCGCACCCAAGGGGGTCCCTGAGAGCTGCCGGGAGTGACCCCGAGCACAGAGCTGGGAGTAAGCCCCGAGCACTGCTGGGTGTGGCCCTCAAACCAACAAAATTCCAGGCCCAGATGTGCAGGAGGCGTCAGGCGCCCGGGGAAAGGCAGCTGAGCGGGCGGCCTGTGGCCTGGGGCGGGGGTGGAGGGGGCACCCACTACCCGCAGCCCGCCCAGCCCCAGGGCGTGGGTGGGGGCAGTCCTGCCTTTCCTGCTGCATGGCACCGTTTCAGGAGGCCGCGAACAAGCTGGTGGCAGCTCCCAGCTGTTACAGTGTTACACTGTCCCGGTATGGGTGGGTGCTGTTACAATGTCACACTGTCCCCAATATGGGTGGGTGCTGTTACAGTGTTACACTGTCCCTGGTATGGGTGGGTGCTGTTACAGTGTTACACTGTCCCAGTATGGGTGGGTGCAAGGAGGCAGGTGAGCAGCTGGTGACGACAGTGGACAGTGGCCCGGGGCTGACCAGGGCTGGGGTGGGGGCAGCCCCCTTCCCCGCGGTCCCCATGCAGTGTCTGGGGCTAGTGGGCAGGTGCCTTCACCCCTACTCTTTGTTTCAGGAGGCGCCCCACCCCTCCAGGAAGCTAATTTTTGTGGGGTTCCTCCTGGCTCTGTACTCCTGGAGGGGGCTTGGGATACCCTGTGGGATGCCGGGGATTGAACCCAGGCCGGCCGAGAGCCAGGCAAAGGCCTTCCCCACCGTGCTGCCGCTCCAGCCCCCTCCAGAGGTCGGCAAGTTGCAGGCGCCCACCTTGGCTGCCGGCTGGTGGGCGGCTTTGAGCACTGGGCTTGGGGCCCGGCCTGGCCGCTGACCAGCTTCCAGCCTGGACGCGCTCCTGTCCCTCTGGGTGCGTCCCCATCCAGGCTCAGTGAAGTGCTCACCTCGGAGGGAGGTGGCGCTGGGACCCGTGCTTCCAGAATCTTCTAGGGAGTAGGGAGACCCTTTGGGACTGGCTGACCTCGGCTGGCTCCGGGGCCCTGGGGTGCGCTCCTGCCCCAGGGCCATGACTGGGGCTGCCCCCCTCTGCCCCTGCTCCAGCCTGTGCTTTTAAGGACCCCCCCAATCATAGCTGGAGGAGGCAGGCGGGTCACGGACGGTGAAAGTGGCCCCTTCACAGCCTCCAGGGCGGCCCCGGCCAGCCCTGGGGAGCAGAGCGCGCCTGGGCAGCTGGTGACTGTCCGCGGGCTCCTACCCCGGGCCCAGAGTGACAGCTCTGCGGGGCCAGGCTCCCCAGAACCAGGGCCCCCTTCTGGGCGCCCCGCCAGCCCCTGCAGTTCCGCGGGCGGCCGCTTGGTGGCGCTGTGGCTCCACGGGCCGCGCGTGGCCGCTTTGCCCGGGGCACAATGCCCAGTGGTGCCGCCGCCCAGCTCTGCCCCGCTTGGGGCTCAGCCCCTGCCAGCCCCCCTCCTGCCGGAGCCCAGCGTCTCCTTGGGGGGGCTTCTGGTGACACGGAGCTGGCAGGGCAGGGGTCTCGTGCCCCCGCCTCCCTCCCCCCCAGCCACCTGCCCTTCCGCCTTTCCCCCCTTTAACTGTCTCCTTCCCCCCTCCCCCCTCCTGGCACCCCTGCTCTCCAGTTCTCGGCCCCCTCCGCCTGGCATCGGCTCCCTGGGCCTTGCCCGGGGCTGTTTCCCAGCTCCCCTACCCACCCGCCACCCCCAGGGCCGAGACCGTGCAGGTTAAGGAGCCCCTGGGCTCCCCGGGGCGCTGAGGGTCTGGCCCTGGGGGTCCTGTGCCCGTGGCTCCAACTTGGCACCCACCGTCCCTCCTGGGCCTCGCTCCGTCACCCACCCGTGCCCCCCCCCGCCCGAGGGCCAGTGTGGGGCACCCAAGGAGGGAATCAGGCAGGGGAGGAGGAGGTTTTCCCCAAAGGCGCCCGTCCCAGTTCCTCGCCGTCGTGCCTGTGATCTCGGCGCCCTGGTGCCCACCCCGCGCTGGCCCGGTGTGCCCTGTGGACCTGGCGCCGGCCGCGGCGCCCCGGGCAGCAGCTGCCTGGAGTCGCCCTCCAGGCCCTGGCACGGGTCTCCCCTCCCCGGCTTGCAGCAGCTGCGGGACTGGCTGGCGGCAGCCTCGCGCCCAGCCGGGGACTCGTCCCCCAGGCTCTGCTTTCGCCCCAAGTCCTGGGGGCCCGGGGGACCGAGAGGCGAGGCTGGGGGGCTCCCAGGGGCCCAGGCACAAGGCTGAAGGCCTGGGGGGGGGTGTCCGCTCCTTCCATGCCGATTCCTGCAGCTCCCCGGGGAAGGGGCACCGTGCAGGGGTGAGGGGTGCCTCTCCCACAGAGCGGGGGTGCTCCTTCCCTTGGTGGGTGCTCCTCATGGGTGCTCGGGGCTCCTGGGGGTCACTCCCAGCGGGGCCTGGCCACTGCAGCTCCTGCGAGACCCAGGCCCAGCCGTGGGCGAAGGGGGGTGGCCTGTCTTCCTCCAGGAGCTTTTCCTGGGGCTCCGAGGCCCGCTTGGCCTTTCGGGCTGGCTGGTCCAGGGGCCCCGAGTCGGTGGCTGGTGACGCTGGGCCGGCACCTGGTTTGGAAAGGCCCGTGGGGGCCCTGGCAGGTGCCCCCAGCGCAGTGCATCCCCAGAGACACGAGTGTGTCGGCTCCAAATCTATCCGATACTGCGTTTCTCGAGGGGCGTTAGGGGGACTCCCGGGCCAGTGCTCAGGGGTCCGTGACTTGGGGAGATGCAACCAGCTGGGCCTGGACATGCAGTGGAGCGAGGTCCCAGGGGTTTGGGGGGCGGCGGGGTCACCCCGGCAGTGCTTAAGGGGCCTGTCGTTGCCAGGCGTGGGCCTGGGCCGCTGACCCGTCTCCCTGACCCCCTGACACTGTGAGGGACACCAGGCCCCAGCCGGGGGGTGCTTGGGACTCCGAGCTCTGTGCTCAGGGCCGCTCCGGATGGAGCTGGGACACCCTATGGGGTGCAGTGACGGTTGGGCCCGGGGTCGGCTGCGTGCGAGGCCAACACAGCACCGTCACCCCTGTCCTGCCTCTCGGACGCCCCCCCCCCTACCTTTGGCCCAACTCTCCTGGGCTGGCGTTGCTCCGGGGGCTGGCGTCAAAGTGTGACCGTGTTATCAGGACTGCCCCCGGTCCCACCTGCCCCGAGCTCCTGCTCCCACTCTCCGTGCTGGCACGGGGCCGGGGTTCCCGGTTGGAGCTCAGTGTCCTCATCTGTAGAATGGGTCTGACCCGGGTGTCCTTCCTCTTTGCGGGAGCCACAGGGCCAGGCTGGCTCAGCGCGTGGGCTTCCCCCTGCCCCCGACACTGGGCACTGCCCGTCCCTCCTCCCTGGCACACCCTTCACGCGGGCTCTGTGACGGGGGAGCTGGACGAGGCGTGTTCGTGGGCCTGCGGTGTGGCCGCCTCCGGAGGTGCCGGAAGTGAGTGGGCGGCGTGGTGCCTTCCTGCTGTCCTGCTGCGGGGTGGGGGCGGGGAGGCGTGGGGGAGGCGTGGGGGAGGCGTGGGGGCTGCGGCTGGGTCTGTCAGGGCAGCGCCAGGGAGTGACCACTGGGACACAGGCCAGGGGCCTGCAGTGCCTCTGGCCGGCAGCTGTGTCCCGGGGGCGGTCAGTGGGCCCAGGAACCCGGGGGCCGTATGGGGAGGCCTGACCTGGGGGGAGTCAAGGACAGACTGTCTCAGTCCTTGGGGGGCATCAGCACGGACGCGCCCTGGGCAGCGAGGACCCTGACGGACGGCTGCAGCCTGGCCCCGCACTTCCTTTTCGGTCTGGAAGCTTTCTTTCTTTCTTTCTTTCTTTCTTTCTTTCTTTCTTTCTTTCTTTCTTTCTTTCTTTCTTTCTTTCTTTCTTTCTTTCTTTCTTTCTTTCTTTCTTTCTTTCTTTCTTTCTTTCTTTCTCTCTCTCTTTCTTTCTCTCTCTCTTTCTTTCTCTCTCTCTCTTTCTTTCTTTCTTTCTTTCTTTCTTTCTTTCTTTCTTTCTTTCTTTCTTTCTTTCTTTCTTTCTTTCCTTTCATTTTCTTTCTTTCTTTCTCTCTTTCTTTCTCTCTTTCTTTTTCTCTCTCTTTTCTTTTCTTTTCTTTCTTCCCTTTCTTCCTTCCTTTTCTTTCTCTTTCTCTCATTTGTTTCTTTCTCTATGTCTCTCTTTTCACTTCCTTCCTCTCTCTCTCTCTCTCTGAGTCACACCCAGCAGTGCTCGGGGCTCACTCCTGTTTCTGTGCTCCGGGACCCCTCCTGGCAGGACTCGGGACCCCATAGGTTTGCTTTGATCGAACCCAGGTTGGCGCCTCGAAGGTGAGAGCCCGACCCGCCATCCTTTCGCTCTGGCCCCCAGCCTGGCCGTTTCCTGCGAGACCTTGATTGCATCTCAGACCCCCGAGTCACCTCCAGAGCCGGACACGATGGAGGGGCGCGTGGCGGGCTCTCCTCCCCGTCCCCCTGCCCCAGCCCGGGGGCTGCTGGAGAAGTCGGGTGGACGGCCTGCTGCCTGGGCCCCCCGCCAGCCTGGGAGGCAGGAGCCCCCCTGACCAGGGAATGATCTACTCTCTCCTCCTTGTGGGGCGGGCAGGCGGGCAGTTCCTGCCAGCAGGTCACTGGTGGGCCGTGTGTCCCTCACGACAAGATCGCTGCCGTTCTGGGCTGTCAGCCATCCCGCTGTCTCCAGCTGGGGAAGGGAGAGTCTGGCCCTGCGAGGGGGAGCAGCCGCCCGCAGCGCTTTGTCCCCGAAGTCAGGGGTGCGAGGGGAACAGCATCCTGAGAGATGGTGGCTGACGTGGGTCACCCCCACCGCCCGGCCCGTGGGGAGGGGACCCAGGAGCGACCTCCACCCCAGCCCTCTCTTGCTTCCTCCCTCCCTGCCTCTCTGCCCTCAGCGTCCCCCCAGGCCCCGCTGGGCTTCTTTCCCGCCTCCCCCCACCCCTGCCCTGTGAGGTGCTCCCGGCCCCGGGCGCCATGGGGCGGGTGTCTCCGAGGCCGAGTCCCAGAGCCTGTCTAGAGGAAGCCGGGAATCGTCCTGTCTTCCCAATTCTTCGGGTTAATCAGGAGCAGAGGGGACCCCCGGCCCCCCGCCCCGTGTGCACTGTCCTGTGTGGCCACTGGCGCGCGTGGAAGGGTGAGACTCTTTCTTAGGGCAGCTCATGGGTCCAGAAAATATGCTGGTCGGGGGCTAGAGAGAGTCCAGTGGGCATTTGACTTGCACGTGGCTGACCCGGGTTCGATTCCCAGCATCATGGAGAGTCCCTCAAGCCCCGCCAGGCGTGAGCCCTGGGCAGTGCCAGGGGTGGTGCCCCCAACAGCCGAGAAAAGGGAGAAAGAAAATGGGAAGATCAGTGGGTTCTTCTTGGGGGAGTGACTGGATTTCTCTGCGTCATGGGGCAGAGGCTACATACACACGTGTCTTTGCTTCTAATGGTGTGTGTGCATGTGCGTGCATGTGTGTGTGCATGCACGTGTGTATGTACATGTATGTGCATGTGTACATGCGTGCATGTGCATGTGAGTGCATGCGTGTGTGTTGTGTGTGCATGCACACACGTGCATGTGTGTGCATGTGTGTTATGTGCGAGTGTGCATGTGTGTGCTTGTGTGTGCGTGCATGTGTGCATGTGCATGTGTGCATGTGTGCATGCATATGTGTTGTGTGTGTGCGTGTGTGCATGTGTGCCTGTGTGCTTCTGTGTGTGTGTGTGTGTAGATACAGGATGACGTGGTTGTGTACGAACTGTAGGGCCCACCCAGGAGCCCCCGGGCTGAGGCACGCAGCTGCTCTCTCCGTCTCCTGTGAGCTGCGGGCCTGGGGTCACCCCCAGAGGGCAGGACCAGGCGTGCGGAAGCTCCAGGCAGCAGGGGGGGGGTACGGGGCACCCCTTGGCGGCCAGTTACCCTGGCGGACTGTTGCCCTGAGACCCAAGGGAGGGGTCCACGGTGCAGGCGGTCTTCATTTGGGGGCCGCTCCGCCCGGGGCACATGTGAACTCTGGGGTATGAACTCTGGGGTGCCGCTGGGGTCCCCGGCGTGCAAGGCGGGTGCTGTGCCCTGAGCCCGGCTGGTCCCTGTGCCGTCTCCTCGCGCACCCCTGGCCCCGCCGCCCGCCCCAGGGGTCCAGAAGCGCCACTGAGACTCCCCCTGGGCTCGAGGTCACGCAGGGTGACCGGGAGTGGACACGGGCCGCCGGCAAGGCAGGACAGTCCGCAGGCTGGCCGTTAGCTGGGCGCTGCGCTTTAGGGGAGGGTTCTTTCTCTTTTTCCTGGTTGGTTTTGGCTTTTGGGGGGCTACCCCCGGCGGTGCTCAGGGGGACCCTCTGCAGTGCGGGGGGCTGGCTGACGCCAGGCAAGTGCCGTCCCTCTGTGCTCTCTTCCCACTTCCGGGCTGTTCTTCTGAGAGGTTTGGGGCCCCCAAGCGCCACCTCCAGAGGCAGCCAGGAGAGGGGTTGGTGATGGCGGGGGGCTCTGTGGGCCCCCCGGGACCGTCGGAGCCTTGCCTGTCTCTCCCGAGGTCTCCTGTCTCTCCCGAGGTCTCCTGTCTCTCCCGAGGTCTCCTGTCTCTCCCGAGGTCTCCTGTCTCTGCCCGAGGTCTCCTGTCTCTCCCGAGGTCTCCTGTCTCTCCCAAAGTCTCCTGTCTCTCCCGAGGTCTCCTGTCTCTCCCGAGGTCTCCTGTCTCTCCCGAGGTCTCCTGTCTCTGCCCGAGGTCTCCTGTCTCTCCCGAGGTCTCCTGTCTCTCCCGAGGTCTCCTGTCTCTCCCGAGGTCTCCTGTCTCTCCCGAGGTCTCCTGTCTCTGCCCGAGGTCTCCTGTCTCTGCCCGAGGTCTCCTGTCTCTCCCGAGGTCTCCTGTCTCTGCCCGAGGTCTCCTGTCTCTCCCGAGGTCTCCTGTCTCTGCCCGAGGTCTCCTGTCTCTGCCCGAGGTCTCCTGTCTCTCCCGAGGTCTCCTGTCTCTGCCCGAGGTCTCCTGTCTCTCCCGAGGTCTCCTGTCTCTCCCGAGGTCTCCTGTCTCTGCCCGAGGTCTCCTGTCTCTCCCGAGGTCTCCTGTCTCTGCCCGAGGTCTCCTGTCTCTCCCGAGGTCTCCTGTCTCTCCCGAGGTCTCCTGTCTCTCCCGAGGTCTCCTGTCTCTCCCGAGGTCTCCTGTCTCTGCCCGAGGTCTCCTGTCTCTGCCCGAGGTCTCCTGTCTCTCCCGAGGTCTCCTGTCTCTGCCCGAGGTCTCCTGTCTCTCCCGAGGTCTCCTGTCTCTCCCGAGGTCTCCTGTCTCTGCCCGAGGTCTCCTGTCTCTCCCGAGGTCTCCTGTCTCTGCCCGAGGTCTCCTGTCTCTCCCCGAGGTCTCCTGTCTCTCCCGAGGTCTCCTGTCTCTCCCGAGGTCTCCTGTCTCTCCCGAGGTCTCCTGTCTCTGCCCGAGGTCTCCTGTCTCTCCCGAGGTCTCCTGTCTCTCCCGAGGTCTCCTGTCTCTCCCGAGGTCTCCTGTCTCTCCCGAGGTCTCCTGTCTCTGCCCGAGGTCTCCTGTCTCTCCCGAGGTCTCCTGTCTCTGCCCGAGGTCTCCTGTCTCTCCCGAGGTCTCCTGTCTCTGCCCGAGGTCTCCTGTCTCTCCCGAGGTCTCCTGTCTCTGCCCGAGGTCTCCTGTCTCTGCCCGGGGTCTCCTGTCTCTGCCCGGGGTCTCCTGTCTCTGCCCCAGGTCTCTCTCCCTGTCTCTCCCGCCTCTTCTCCGTTGGTGGTGACCCTGCCCTTGCTCTGTCCTGGAGGAGACGGTCCCAAACCTGGAAACTTTCAAAACTGGTTCCCATTCGTTAGAAGGGAGCCCCCCCCTTGCCCTGCCCCAAACTCCTTCCTTCCTCTGGGTCACAAGAGCCCAGAGACCCCACGTGTGCTGAGACCCCTCCAGCCCCCGCCCCATCTTGGGGACACAAGCCCACACTCTGGAGGCCTGGGGAGAGGACGATGGCCGAGAGGCAGTGCCCAGGGGCGATTGCAGATGTCTCCAGCCCCTCCCCGGTCCTCCCTGAGTTTGGAGGGGGGAGGGAGGGCAACGCCTAGGGGTGGTCAGAGCCCTCGGGGGCCAGTTCTGGACGCTTGAGTGCCTGGACCCAAGGTCACAGTGGCGTTTGTCTCCCCCGGGGCCATCTGGCTGGTGCTCAGGTGACCCCAGGATGGTATTCGGCCCTGGGTTGGGTGCCCAGTCACTGTCCTTCTCTTGGGGTTGGTGGCCTGGGTGTTCTCCGGGTTCCAGCGGCCTCTGGGCATCAGAACGTGGTACTCTCGAGGGCCCGTTTCTGAGGGGGCAGGCCAGCAGCCTGGACGTGCCAGGGGGGCCCCCCCCAACCCTCCACAATTGGTCAGGCCCTTCCCAGGCTGGCCCCCCGGGGGAGGCTGCTGAGCGCGTGTGGTCGGAGGGAGAAAGCAGGCGAGGCTGGAGTCCCCGGTGTGCTGTGCTGGGTGTGGGCAGGGGGCGGGGGTGCGGCCTGCCCACACCCCTCCCGGCCTCGGCTCCCCCCTTCCCGGCCGGCCGTGCAGGTCGACCAGATGTCCCGGGGCTCCTGGCTCTCTCCGGCCCGGCCCCTCCGCCCAGGCTCCGTCTCCGGTGCCCGCCGCTGGGACGGGTTCCAGGGCGTGTTTCATCCTCGGCCCCGCAGGCTCCCGGCGGCCGTGCTGGGTAACACTTACTTCACTGCGCTTTGAAACACGACAAGGCGACCGGGCGGCTGGCGCGGGGCAGCCGGGGCTGACAGATGCCACTCAGGGCTCTTACGACGGAAAGCCACAACGAGTTTTCCAAGCGCCCTAAAAACACAGAATCCCCCTCGAACGCCTGTGCCGTCACGGGGGCCGGGGGGCCGGGGAGGAAATGAAGTCAGAATCCCGCCCCGACCTACCCCCTCCACCGAGGGCTGGGGGGGGGGGGCCCTGCGGCCTCAGCCACCAACTGCTCTGAGACAGAGCGGGTGTGGGCCCAGTCACACGGTCCCCACTGTGTCCACCTGGTGCGACACCAGGCCCAGAAGTGCCCCACCCCCCACTGTGCCCTGGAAGTGCCCCACCCCCCCACTGTGCTCTGAAAGAACCATGGCGGCACATCACACCTTTTTTTTTCTTTTGGGTCACACCCGGCAATGCACGGGGGTTCCTCCTGGCTCTGCACTCAGGAATTACTCCTGGCGGTGCTCGGGGAACCCTATGGGATGCTTGGAATCGAACTCGGGTCGGCCGCGTGCAAGGCAAACGCCCTCCCCTCTGTGCTCTCGCGCCAGCCCCTCGGGGGTCACTCCTCGTGGGGCTCAGAGACCTTCTGGGGTGCCGGAGATTGAGCCCAGCTCAGCCCCGTGCCAGGCGGACACGCTCTGCGTTCCGCTTTCTCCCTCCTCCCTGTCTACACTCGCTGTCCGGGGTAGGTCAGTCTTGGCCTTCACGGCGAGCATCCGTGTTGCACATACAGCCAGGAAGGCCCCCCCTGCCCCCGCCAGGTGTGACAGGCAGGCAGGATGGCGTGGGGGGGGCGAGGGGGTGTTCTCCCGTGTCCCCACCCCCCTCCGGGGAGCTGTCAGTGCCACATCCTGCGGGAAGTGCTCTCCGCGGGCCGGTCCGCGGGAGGCGGCTGCTCTGAGAGTTCATCTTTGTTCCGGGCAGCCCTGGGCGGCCCCGGCCCTGCCGGCCGGGACGGAGCCTCGCCGAGCGCTAGCCTGGTTAAGTCAACAGCCGGCCGGCTACCTGTCTGTCCCGCTGTCACGGGCGCTTTGCGGCCCCCTTTCATCTCCCAGCGCGCGCGGAATTCCCCTGCAGAGGGCGGCCGCTGTGTGCGTGCGGGGGGGGGGGGGCCCGCCCGGCCCCCTCCGCCCCCCCAAGACTCCCCCCTACCCTTGAGTCCTCAAACAGAGTCAGGTTCCGCCCCTCGGGACACTCCCCTGGTGACCGAGGACGTGGGCTCCGGGCCCTCCTAGGGAAACCCACCACCTCCCAGCTCAGGGTGGGGGGTACAGGGCCTGATCATTCCCCCCCCCCAAGTCCTGAAAAGCCAGAACGCAGCCATGCACCTTCTCCCTGCCCTTGCGGCCGCTCTACGGCCTCCAGCCTTGGAGGGTGCAGGGGGGCCGAGCAGAGCCGCCCCCCCCCCCCCGGCCCAGGCCTCACTGCCCCGCGGGTCCCCGGCTGCCTGACATGGAACGGGGAACTCTGTTGCGCTGCGTTTTTTAAAAGATTTTTAATCTTTCCAGTGGTGGTAGAACGTGTGTCACGGCAGAATGTCCCATTTTGTTTGTTTCAAAGGGGCAGTAGAGGGCCTGGAGCAAGAGCACAGCGGGGAGGGCGTTTGCCTTGCACGCGGCCGACCCGGGTTCGATTCCCAGCATCCCATAGGGTCCCCTGAGCACCTCCAGGGGTGATTCCTGAGTGCAGAGCCAGGAGTAACCCCTGTGCATTGCCAGGTGTGACCCAAAAAGCAAAAAAAAAAAAGGGGGGGCAGTGGAGTTCAGTGGTGTTTGGTGCCTGCAGGCAGAAACCTCCCGACCACCTAGTTCTGACCTTTGAGAGCCGCCCACGGCCTCCGGCCTCCTGCCCACCCGTGTCCTGGCCTGCTGGGCCTCTGCCATCAGTGCGGGGGAGCTGGGCTGGGCCCCAGGACCCCCTTCCCTAGTCCTGGCTTTCATCCTCCACCCAAGGCCGAGGATCTGGAGTGACCTGCGGGGCGGCTGTGTGGGCCCTGGGGGGTCTGAGTGGCCGAGTGGACCCCTTGGCCCCAGAAGACGCATCCCCCCCGCCCCCATCCTTCGGGAGAGCTCGGGACCAGTCGTGGCTTATTCTGTTTTTTGGGGAAAGTGTTGGGTCTCCCATGCACTGTCCTGGGGGTCTCTGCATGGGCCCGGGGGTACGGGAACCACCAGGGCTGTGCCTGGCAGCGTTTGGAAGTTGGGACCCTCCAGAGCTGTGCGGCCGCCCCGTCTGCTGAGTCGCTCCCCCCTCCCCAGACCCTCCTGTGTGTCGGGAAGAAGGACAGTGAGAGCTGAGGGGGCTGGGGGGGCTGCGGGCAGAGGCGTGGGACCCCCCGGAGAGACTCACCTAGCTGGGGGAGCCCCCGCCAAACTGCGAGGATGACCAGGAGACACCCTGGGGGCTGACCCCCGTGCCTCAGTTTCTCCTGCCGTGAGCAGTCCCTGGAGGGGGCGCGGCTCCTTTCTCCTCCCGGGGTGGGGGTGGGGGTGGGGGGTGGGGGGTGACAGGGCTCTGCCCCCACCCCCAAGGCTCCCACCCCGCCCCCCGCCGCATTGTCCAGCTCCCCGGCCCCGCGATAACGTGCCCGGATTGCATGTCCCGTTGCTTGGAAACGGGTGGAAATAGGCCAATTACCATCGAAGTGGGGCTCCTGGACTTTCCGGGGCCCCGCAGCTCCTCGGGAAGCTTCCTGGGGTCTCCGCAGGGCCCCCGCAGACCCGCGGGACAAAAGCGAGTCCACGGCACGCGGACCGGCCTCTGCGGGCCCCGGCAGGTCCTGTCCACGGCCGCTGCCCGGTCAGGCGTGTGGGGGGCACTTGTCTTGCCCTCCAGCCTCCCGCCTGCCGGGGGCCGTGGGGGGTCCGGGCGCCCCCCCTGCCGGGCTGTGGGGCTTTGTCTCTGGCAGTGGCCCTGGCCCAGGGGCTGGGCTGACTCACCACGACCCCCCGCCGTGCTGCAGCGCTGCTTAAAGAGCCCCGGGCAGAAACCCCGCAGCCGCCGCTGGCCCCTGTGGGCCGGGGCCGGGCTGGGCCGAGGGTCTCCCTGAACCTTCTGCCCGCCAGGGAGAGCCCAGAGGGCCCGGGCTGGTCTCTTCGACACTGGCAGCTTGAACCCGTTATTTGCTGAGAAGCTCCCCCCCACCCCTGTAGGCCCCTGTGGGTGGGGGGCTTCCCTCCCCAACCTGCCCCAGACATGCGCCCGCCCTGCCCAGCCCCACCCCGCCCCTCGTGTCGGCCCGTTTCACAGGCGAGAAGTAGGGCTGGGTGGGCTTCTGGGGTCCCCCCACACCCCGAGCCGGGCGGAGCCTCCTCTCCGGCTTCCCTCCCTCCCAGGCTGGTGCAGGGGAGACCCTTCGCCCCTCCCCCCCAGGACTGCCCCACGGGGGAGCGTGTCTGCACGAGGGACCCGGCTGGGGCGCCCACGAGACCCCAGCTCTGGCCCCGTGCACAGACAGACCCCCCCCCCCCAGCCCCGAGGGTCAGCGGCTGCCGGCCAGGGCGCCGACCTCGCTCCGGGGGGCTCTGCTGGCCGTCGAGGCCTCCGGCCCGTCCCCCTGAGCTTCTCGACATCGGGGGCGGGGCGGCTGCATGTGACCTGAAACCCCACTCAGACCCTTTGGGAGGAGAGAAGGGGGTCTCTGCTCTCCCCACAGACCCCGCGCACCCGTGTCCCCAAGCCCCCATGGGCACGGCGGGCACAGACGGGATGCCGTGGGGATACCTAGGTGGGCGCCTGCCACCCTGGGGCCACCCTTACGCGGGCACTGCTGGACGGGGGGCCCAGGACTGGGGGTGGGGGGGCATGGCAGGAGGGCGACAGGCTGGGGGGGGTGAGCCACACCTGAGCCCGCGGCCCCCCCGCAGCCCCCTTGCCCCTGCAGCCACCCCTTCAGGTCCTCACCGGGCACCTGACCTCTCGGTCAGCCTGCCCAGTACCCCGGGCGGGGGTCAGCGGGAGTCTCGCCCTGGCCGCAGCGGGCTGGCGGGGTCAGCCCCGGGGAAGCAGGCCACTGCGTCAGATCCCACGCCCTCTCGTGTGGTCGGGAGCCTGACACCCCCCCCCGCCCCCGGCAGCCGTGTCCAAAAGGGGCCCGTGTTCCTGCTCCCCAGGTGCTTTCTCTCGGGGTCCTGGTAGAGCCCAGAATTCAAACGTCAGCCAGGGCCTGGCCCCAGACGCCCCCGAGAGGTGCCCTGCCAAGTCCAGGGGGCCCGGCTTTGGGTGGGGGTGTGGGGCGGTGGGAACTGTGCTGCTTTGCCTCTCAGACTGTGTCCCCCCCCCGCCGCCCCCCGGAGCAGAGTGACCATCCTGCAAGCCTGGGGGGCGGGGAATGGCCCTGGTCACGGCCGCCTCCCCCCAGAATCTTCTGTCTCCACTTCCTGTTGTTTTTGATCAGCGGCATTTAGAGCAGCTCCTGGGGCTGGAAGCGCCCGTTCCCCCCCACCCCCCCCCCAGAGGTTGTGTTGTTGTGTGGATCAATTCAAGCCGAGCTTGGCACCGGCCCTGCATTCCCTCTGACCAGTAGCTTGTTTGTTCTTTTGCTCTTTAAAAAAAAAAAAAAATTTTTTTTTTTTTTTTGCAAGCTAGGATGGCCCGGCAGAATTCCCCAGCGTGGGGGGTGCTCCGGGGGTGTTGTGTCGCTCGCCCTCCCCTCCCCTCCCCTCCCCCCAGCCCACCCTCCTGTTCATCTCCAAGAGTCTTGCAGCTTGAAGCCACGGGGCGGGGGGGACAAAAAAGTGATTTTGCTTTTGTAGGAGCTGGAGTCCCGTGATGAGCTCAGGGGAGACGCCGGCCGTGGCCGCCCTTAGCATGCGGGACAGGCCCTGGGTCCCCTCCGTGCTCGGGGGGGGGGGGAGCCAAGCGGGTTGGTCCTCGCGGCTGCCACCCCCGCCCCAAAGGCGTCCAGCCCTGCTGACTGCCCGAGTTCCTTTGTGCTTCCTGCTGCACGCACAGGCCTCCTCAGAGCCTTCCCACTGGGCCTCTGAATAGACACGACCAGGGAGGAGAAGGAAATGGAATTCGGTGGGGGTCGGCCCCCTGCACCCCGACGATAATGCCAGCCAGGGCCGCACGGCCCAGGGTCCGCAGGCCTTCTAGTCAGGCCCTCGGGGGGCCCCGGGCCCTCTCACCGCGGTCATGGTGGGGGGCAGGGGGGGAATCGGAGCAAAGGTGCTTGTCTCCCGGACGCGGGGCAGACGGCCAGAACATTCGGAGGAGAGTGTGGACGGGGTTAACCAACGCCCACCCCCTGACGCCCCAGGTGTGGACTTGTAGAAATGCGTCCCCGGACCAGGAGGGTACGCAGACACGACGGGCACAGACGCTCCCGCTGCTGCTGGAGGTGGAGGCAGAAATGCGGGACGGACGCAAGTCAGCTCTCTGCCCGTCCGTCCGTCTGTGTCTGTCCATCCGTCCGTGGCTAACACAATTCCGTCCCGAGTCACGTTGTTATAAGTAAGAAAGGTGCCACTAGGATGGAATCCAGGAACAAAGAACGGAGCCCATAAAGCAGGGGTGGGGAGACGGGGGTACCCCCAGGACAGCCAGCGGTCAAGAGAAACATACTCGTCCTGATTTCTTAGTTTGAACAAGTTTGATTGATAACATATATATATATGTATATATATATATATTTTGCTTTTTGGGTCACACCGGCGATGTACAGTGGTTACTCCTGGCTTCTGCACTTAGGAATTTCTCCTGGCGGTGCTCGGGGGACCCTCTGGGATGCTGGGAATCGAACCCGGGTCGGCCGTGTGCAAGGCAAACACCCTCCCCGCTGTGCAATTGCTCCAGCCCCGATTGATAACATATTTAAACAAGGAGTTTAACAAGTCATTTCTCCGGGGGGAAGATGTTCGGATCCTCCTGGCTCCGTGCTCAGGGGTCACTCCTGGTGGGGCTCGGGGGACCCTCTGGGGTGCCGGGGACCTCTCCAGGCTTAGCTGTGGGGAAGGCACGTGCCCTCCCCCTCCCCCCCCCCGCGCTATTCCTGTGGCCCGTCACCAAGTCATTTTAGCAAACAGTGCGAAGTGGCCTCGTTTTAACCAATAGTTTGAACCAGCCTTGCTTTTTCACGGACAGTCAGGGCAGAAACGCCTATTCAGGGCCGCTGGGCGCGGCGTGCCCGGGAAACCGGCCCCATCCTCACAGCTTCTCCGCGAATCCCAAATGATTCCCAAGTAGAAAGTCACAACAACACCAAAGAAGCGGCTTAGGGACACACTTGACATTTTTGGGAGGATTTTCGGCCGAAGCTTAACAGATTTACCTCCGAGGGCTGCTGCGATTATCGGCGCTCTTAATTCTTGGTAGCTTACCCTGAGAGTTATTCCAGGATAACAGCAATCAATAAAGCTTAAGGCCCCCGGGAGGGAAGGGGAGGGAAGGTCGCCGCAGACGTGGGCTTGTTGTGGTGTCTCTGTCTTCGTGGGGTCCCCGGGGTCTCGTGAGTTGTGTCCGGGGGCGCCTTCGAGGCTTCAGTCGCTGCTGCCTCTGGGTCCGAGTGGGCTGGGCTTGGGAGCGTGCAGGGAGGCTGAGGGGTTTTCGCCCTCATTGACCCACCTGTGACCTTGGAGTGACATTGCCTGTGTGTCCTTCGAAAAGAAGTTGTTTTGTCTTCAGATTTGTCTCTAAGTTGTATTGTCCGGGGGCCAGTGCAATGACACAGCAGGACGGGTGCTTGCTTTACTTGCCTGGGTTTGATCCCCGCCCCCCGCCCCCCTCCCCATCCCGTATGGTCCCCAGGCACCACCAGGACTGATTCCTGGGAGCACAGAGCCGGGAGTCAGCCCTGAGCATCGCCGGGCGTCTGGATCGACCAACCCAGATACCTGGTGACGAGCAGGGGGCGTTGCAGCTTCTGGGGGTCCCCCAGGTGGGGAGAGAGCCTGACCGTGGGCTCACGTCTCTGAGCACCTGCTCTGTGATGCTTGAGAGGGGATTCCTGGCTTTCGTTCACCGAAGGGGCAGGGGGGCCCTTACCTGCAGGCGGCTGAGCTGAATTCGATCCCTGGCATCCCAGAGGGTCCCACCCCCCCAACACCCAACCAGGAGTGAACCCTGAGCACAGAGCCAGGAGTCAGCCCTGAGCACCGCCGGGTATAGCCACAAAACACAACAGGGGGCTGGAGCGATAGCACAGTGGGGAGGGCGTTTGCCTTGCATGCGGCCGACCCGGGTTCGATTCCCAGCATCCCATAGGGTCCCCTGAGCACCGCCAGGAGTGATTCCTGAGTGCAGAGCCTGGAGTAACCCCTGTGCATCGCCGGGTGTGACCCAAAAAGCAAAAAAAACCACAACACAACAGGATAAGTGGACCTGGAACCTGGGGGGGGCGGGAGGGGGCCTTGCTCGCCGGGCCATCGCCCTGCCCTGCCCCCCCCCCCCGCACCCTGTCCTCTCAGGCGGCATTTGTTTCTTGTTTGTTTGCTTTTCTCTGGGGGTCACACCCCGCGATGCCCAGAGCTTCCTCCTGGCTCTGCGCTCAGGAATCACTCCTGGTGGTGCTCGGGGGACCCCCTTGGGATTCCGGGGCTCGAACCCGGGTCAACCTCATGCAAGGCTAATGCCCCCCCCCCCCCCACGCTGTCCCATCGCACTGGCCCCAGGGCGGCTGCACGTGAGGGCTGAGACGAGGCCCTGGAAAAAGCCCCGAGTGCCGTGATGTTCGTCCTCTCACCCTGGATTCGTGCACAAAGGCACGAGGGCTTGAGTGTCCCTGCCCACCTCCTCTCAGCGCTGGGGTCTCTCCGTGCCACGCGTCCCTGGAGGGGGGGTCAGAGGGGACTGTCCATCCGTCCCCCAGGGGTGGGCCTTGATCTCCCGGAAACCGAGCCCTGGCCGGATCTGCCGCCTGCTGCCGGCCAGGGCGTGTTCTGCGTGGGGCCCTGGAGACCCGCCTCCGTCTCCCAGTGGTCCCTGTCCCTTCTCCGGGAAGCCTGGGGGGGGGGGGCGGGGGACGGCTCTCACCGCCTCTGCGCCAGGAGATCGCCTGGCGGGAGGGAAGAAGGTTCCAGAACATTCCGGGAGAAGAGGCAGCTTGGTTTTTTGTTTTTTTTTTTTTTTTTTGCTTTTTGGGTCACACCCGGCGATGCTCAGGGGTTCCTCCTGGCTTTGCACTCAGGAATTACTCCTGGCGGTGCTCGGGGGACCATATGGGATGCCGAGGATCGAACCTGGGTCGGCCGCGTGCAAGGCAAACGCCCTACCCGCTGTGCTATCCCTCCGGCCTGAGAAGAGGCAGCTTGCTCACTCACGCCCCCAGCAGGATGCCACTGGGAACTGCAGCCCACCCCACCGTTGGCCCCTCCAGACTTGGAACAGAACCTGGGAGGAGAGATTTGCTTATTGATCTTTTACAAGTGATTGGCTGTGCTGTTAACGTGGTTTTTTCCAGTGGACTCAATTCAAAGCCCTCACCCGTGACCCCTGGACCCATCTCCCTCCCCCCAGGACCCGGCGCGCCCCTCCCTGTCAAACACTCTCCCGACCGCCGCCAGCTTGCCGTGTGGATGGTTCTCCTGTTGTGGTGCCCGGGCCTGTCCCCTCCCGGCTGCCGTCACTCAGTGTGACTTTCCTTTCGAGCTGCCCATGTCATGGCAGATGGCAGGATCTTGTCCTTTTTGAGAGCTGCCTGGTGTTCCACGGTCACGGAGCCCAGAGCATCTTGATCCTGGTTGGGCATTTGGGCGGGGAAGATCTGAGTAAATAAATGTGGATAAAGACACGCTGCCTGTCACTGGATCACTGTCATCCCGTTGTTTGTCAATTTGCTTGAGAGGGCACCAGTAACGTCTCTACTACATTCAACCCTGAGATGTTAGCAGCCTCTCCTTACTCGTCTTTCCCAAGGATTGGAGGCTCTTTCAGGGTCAGGGGAATGAGACCTATTGTTACTGTCTTTGGCATATCGAATACGCCACGAGGAGCTTGCCAGGCTCTCCTTTGCGGGTAGGATACTCTCGGTAGCTTGCCGGGCTCTCTGAGCGATATATGTAAAAGATATCACTGTGTCACTGTATCACTCTCATCCCGTTGCTCATCGATTTGCTCGAGTGGGCACCGGTAACGTCTCCATTGTGAGACTTGTTGTTACTGTTTTTGGCATATTGAGTATGCCCAGCCGCACGGCAGAGCCTGGCAAGCTCCCCGTGGCATATTCAACATGTAAAAGATATGGTCATATATATATTCCTCTCTATGATTTGTTGCCCACTGTCTGAACTCCATCACATTTGGTGTGGTGATTATGGAAAATGGGTAGGAAGTGTCTTTGCGGCCGCGTGGTCCGGAAAACGGCCTGGAGGCCGCCACACTGTCTTTACCTTAAAAAAGAGAAGAAGTCAAGGAGCCCCCGCCCCCGCCCCACCCAATCGTGAGTGGATGGACAGAGAGCCACAGGCGTCCAGATTTCCCCAGAACTGCCCCTTGCCTCCTCAGAGCCTCCGTCCCTCCCTCCCACTCGGACCCGTCTTCCCGCAGTCACCAGAATCTGCACCTGAGGATCTCCCGGGGGGTGGGGGGTGTCGGGCACCCTCGGACCCGCAGCCTGGCCTGTGGCGGGGAGGGGGGAGGGGCGGAAGCGCCCTTGTCTGACCTGGCGCCGTGCTCCCGTGGTGCTCCCCTCTTGTTCCCTCTCTCCGCCCGGGGCTGTCTCGGCTGCACAGCCACCCACACGCCGTGGACACGTCCGTCCCGGAGTTCCATAGTCGTTTGTTGTGCAGGAACACCCGCCTGGGTGGTGACGCCCCTCCAGAGGGGCCACGGGGGCGTTCGGAGTGGGGGCTCTCTTCCTGGCCCTCCGCTGAGCAGACTTTTCTGTTTTTGTTTTTTTTTTTCTTTTTGGGTCACACCCGGCGATGCACAGGGGTCACTCCTGGCTCTGCACTCAGGAATCACTCCTGGCGGCGCTCAGGGGGCCCTATGGGATGCTGGGAATCGAACCTGGGTCGGCCGTGTGCAAGACAAACGCCCTCCCCGCTGTGCTATCGCTCCAGCCCCCACCTGGACTTTCGTCCAGCCTGGCTGGGGGCCCCCGGGGGCCCCGGAAGGTCATCTGGCTGTTTCCGTGATGCGGCTGCTGACCCCTGTCCTGCTGTGAGGGCACAGCTGGGCTGCCGTTCGAGAGAGGCCAGTGACCCCTTTCTAGAAGATGAGCCCAGAAGAGGGAAGGGCCAGAGGGTGGGGGCCAGGAAGGGCACACGCCCTGCTGGGGGTGGGGGCCCTTTTTTTCTAGAATGTTCTTCATCCCCCATAGACTCCCGGGACCCCCTCCCCCTGCTCTGCCGAGCCCTCCTGGCCTGCTGCCCTTTGACCCCGCCCCAGCACTGGCTCACAGCTCGTCAGAACCGTCGGGAAGCCCCTCCCGGCCGCCCGCCCGCCCCAGGGTCCTTCACAGCCAAGGTTGAGTAAGAGACGTTGGCAAGAGCCGGGGAAAGACGACGGGATTGTTTGGACTCGCAGGGCGAGGGGAGATGGGCGGACGCCCCCGGTGACTCTCGCCCCTGTTCCCCGCACCCCTGCACCCTCAGTTAGAAAGTTCAAAGGGCAGGAGCTCGGGGAGCCCGGGAGAGAACTGGGGGGCTGTGCCCATCTCACCGACGCGGCCCGGGCCGCTCGCTTCTGTGGCGTCCGTCAGACTGCCCCGGCGCAGGGGTCGTCGGGCTGGACACCCGCCCCGCCTGCCTGGCCTCCCCTGTGGCCCCCGGGTTGCTCCCGCCGCCCCCCTCCCCCCCACCCCGTGCCTTCATAGCTGCTCCCCGAGGGCCATCTCCCTGTGACCTGGTTGCTGCCGTGCTCGGCCTGGCCATGCATGCACACACACATGTGTTCACGCACACGTGTACATGCCAGCACATGAGCAGACACCAACATGTGTCTATGTGCGCAGAGCACACATTTGTGCCCCCAGATGTACACAGATGTACACGCCCACGTGCACGGGCCTTCATTCCTGTGCAGGACAGGGAAGCTGCAGGCCCCGGCAGGGTGGGAACGCAGGAGGACGAGAAAAGGAAGGGAGCGAGGGGATGAGAGCGAGAGGGAGCGAGAGCAAGATGGAGAGAAAGTGAGAGATCAAGGGAGAGAGAGTGAGAGAGTGAGTGAGAGGGAGAGAGAGGGAGAGAGACAGAGACAGCGAGATCGAGAGAGTGAGAGAGTGAGAGTGAGAGAAAGTCAGAGCGAGAGAGAGATCGAGGGAGAGGGAGAGGGAGAGGGAGAGAGACAGAGACAGAGAGCGAGATCAAGAGAGTGAGAGAGTGAGAGTGAGAGAAAGTCAGAGCAAGAGATCGAGGGAGAGAGAGGGAGAGAGAGAGGGAGAAAGTCAGAGTGAGAGAGAGATCAAGGGAGAGAGAGAGGGAGAGAGACAGAGACAGAGAGCGAGATCAAGAGAGTGAGAGTGGGAGAAAGTCAGAGCGAGAGAGAAAGATGGAGAGGAGTGAGAGTGAGAGAGCGAGAGAGTAAGGCAGCGTGAGAGTTACAGAGAGCATGAGTGTGAGAGAGAGAGAAAGAGAGAGGGAGAGAGAGAGGGAGAGAGAGAGGGAGAGAGAAGGAGGGGGAGAGGGAGAGAGAGAAAGAGAGAGGGAGAGAGAGAAGGAGGGGGAGAGGGAGAAAGAGAGGGAGAGGGATAGGAGAGAGGGAGAGAAGGAGGGGGGAGAGGGAGAAAGAGAGGAAGAGGGAGAGGGAGAGAGGGAGAGTCTTGCTGGGCCGTGTTTGTCGGGGCCTGTGGCGGGCGGCCTTCTCTGCCCTCCTCCACCCCTCCCGCCCGAGCACGGGCCCCTGTTTGGATTGGGTGTTTGCTCCGGAGACCCGCCAAGGATTCCAGCACCGCGCCTGGCACTGCCACCTCGGCGGCACCAGGAGACCCAGCCGGTCACAAGACCTCCCGGGGCCGCCCGGCCTGGGCTTATCCCCCCTCCCCTCCTCTCCTCCCTGGCCTTGGCGGAGCCCCCTCGGGGCTGGGGGAGGCTGGGCTGGCGCAGGGTTTGTCGGGGGAGGCCGAGCCCAGAGTGACACGGCCGGGAACTCGCTGGGTGCAGCCCGGCCCAG